>NC_085137.1:105987090-106170090 GCF_035046485.1 Aedes albopictus | reverse complement strand
GTGGACGGCGACTACGACGTAACAGCCAGCATTTCCTACCCTCTTGAGTCCCTTTGCCATCTTGACGGTGACGTAAAATAGAATTGTGTATTCCATATTCCATGCACGTGCCAAACGAGGTGTCCCGTGCCGGAGAAGCTTTCACGTCAAGCTTCCGATTATTTTTGGCAAGCAAAGCCCAACCGGTGGGAGAAGAATTTTGATGTGACTGTGCAATGCAATTTTGCTTGAATCATGCTAGGGTGTGGCAGTACAGAAGTATAAACTTCGGACGGCCAATCAAGGTAAATTCAAGCTAGCAAATAAAAATTCGAAGCAAAGAAAAGACCTTAAGCAGCACATATGCCACAGAAGAAAAGTTTTGTCGCGCAGAAGTCACTGTAACCAAATCTAGCATTGCGGTAGAGGTAAACCACAGTACCCTCTGGTGCCGCCGTGATTCTTTTGTGACGTGAGTAGTGCTTGGAATAGAACTTAAACTAATATTATACGGTCCACCCTATCCTCACCCAACTCAAAATCATATCCTCAGACACTTTTTTCCATAAACCCAGCCCATCACTTATATTTGGCGCACAATCCTCTGCCTCTTGAATGCTCTCTTATGCAAAACTCTTCATTCACGCCAACGAGCGCTTGGCGGTGGGTTGTGCTCCTAATAGATCGGATTGAGGAAGGCAGCTTGTCTTTTTTTTTTCCTTTACGTCATTATCATGGAAAATCGGTCGTAAAAGTACGACATTTCCTCGGTTCGGGTTGGTCCGTACGTGAGGGCTACCCCTTTTCAGTTCAACGGAGTGTCAAGTGTGCTGAAGATAGTGTTTCGGTGATTTGGCAACAGTAAATGGGATTAAAGGGTAAATAGGATTATGGTCGTTTTTCTGACGCCTTATTGTTGAAGGATTTTTTTTATTGAAGGGTGTTGCAAGAAGACTTATGATATGTGTATAGTATTTCTACAACGATACCATTAGATTCCCAAGTAACACACTTGTCACAGAAGAGTCACGGCAGCGCTGGTGTTTGTTTCGCCAATATCATTGTGACTTAAATCCAAGCTAAAATCTAACAAATAAATACAAGCTTGCTAGAAGTAATCCACAGTGACTTCTCCGCAACCAAATCGTGCGCTGCCGTAACTTTCCTGTGACAAGTGTGTTACTTTGGTTACATTAATTTTCGTGCCACGTGTCGAAACGTGCAGGGATAATGATTGGAGCCTCTTGTCGGATGGACGTGAGGTGATCGAAAGGTTGGAGCAGCACTTCAACGAGCATCTGAATGGCGAGGAGAACATGGGCACAGGAGACCACGGCAACGGAGGAAATGGCTACGCCAGTGCAGCAGAGAACGGAAATGATGCAACTCTCAAACTGAAGTTAAGGATGCTGTTTATTGAGTCGTCAACTTTATTAAATTTGTTATCCGAATTTGTATATCTTGGTTGCAGTCACAGGTCAGAATTCGTAAAACATTCACAAACATGTATTTAACACAATTACATTAAAACAGTATAACGTGGTTTATTCTTAAAATTAATAATAAATATTGGCGAAAAGAAAGCAAACTAGATGATATTGGCGCGCAGTTAATTATTGTTGTGTTATATCGGTGATGTGCTGTGTAACCTTCGCTGCAGTTTACAAGCTGTATCTCATATCTCGGTTTATGTATTGCTAATATCCTGAGATAATATTGTATTTAAATGTAAATATTCACACAAGAATATTTTGGATTATATTAAATTAATTAAAACCAAATAAAAGAAAAATCGAATTTCGCTAAATCTACTTTGAGTTTTATGGCAACCGATTTTGATATAGACCATCACGCCGCTTTTCGAAAAAATAAATGAATTAAATCGGAAAGGCTGGCAGCACGGCAAAAAGAGACGATGTGTCGTCAAGTGAGAGCTCTCTCAAAACGGTTCGCCAATTAGGAGCTAGGGCAATTCCGAAATTCGAAGATAGCTAGGTAGCACAGTTGGATGCGATAAACTGCTCGACTCTCTCCGGGTGGCGCCAAGACCAACACCAGCAAATATGGAATGCGGCCTTAGCTACGAAGAACGTGGGTTTTGGAATAGGATCATCCGATTGCTGTATGATTGTGGCTATTCATCCCGAATAGTTGGGCAAACCTATATAAGGCTGCCCTGGCCACATGGAAGCTCTCTTTGATCCTGGATAGTGAAACAAGCAACAAGGTGTTATTTCGGCAGTGACCAAATTCAAGTTTAAGTCTACGGGCAAAAGTTATAGTCCGCGAAGAAGTTAGTTGCATTTTGCAAAAAGTGGTTTAGTTCACAGACAATACGATTTCTAGTGTGGGAGTGATTATTAACCCTACTAGTAAGGCTAGGAGTAGCCCCGGTTCTCCTTATCGCTAACGTTGAGGCCGGTCGTTTAGTGAGAGGTCGCGATACGGTTCAAAGTTAAAGACGGTACGGTGATTGACCGCGGCGTTTGTAGACCGTTTTCGTAAGGTACCGCGAGTGAGCTAAACCCTATAGAAATTCCTCTCTAGTGCTATCCAGTGATTGCCGAAGGTCGTACGTCAACACACGACCGAATCACCGTGAAAGTTCTCTGTGAGAGGTGAATGCTCCAAAGTCCGGTTAATACCGGTGAAGCCCAACGAATACCCACGGCCGGTCAGGGACCGGCGAGACCCAGGAAACCCCATCCGCCGGTAGGAATCCGGCGACGTACAGCGAATCGTCATCGACCGGTTGGGAACCGGTGGCGCCATGTGGTACCGCGTGGTGGTGATATCACACCGTCTCTTCAGCAGTGAGCAAGTGAGTCCGTTCCTCTTTTCCAACTAGTGCTTTGACAATTTTAATAAATTATTCGTAAATGAAAAAAATAAAATTAGCTTTCTTTGATTTTGCCTAAAATTTGCATTGCTTCTTGTGTGAGCCGAGAAATTGATTTTCAGCTTCTTTTGTTCACGACGGTTGCGAAAGGTACAGGTGAGTATCCACTAGTGCGGACGTTTGCCCCTGAGATAAAGAGATAGGTGAGCTAGTTGGGGACGTGCGGACGTCCACTTTTAAGACGTGTGGACGTCACTGAAAGTATTAGCTGATAGATACTAACTATTGAATAGGGTTCGGGTTTGTTGGCTCGTGTACAATGGTTTTGTTCTGATCTCGCTCAATCGTTGGAGTCTGGATCGACCGCAATACGGAGATGAAGAACAGTTGTGACCGAACATTCTGCCCCCCGCAGAGATAACTATTTCTGAACATCCATAGTTACGAGTGTTTGGTGTGACGAATCGATAATCTTGCCTCAATGACGACGATTGACATGAAAGAAAATTAAGACCCGGTAGCCGGATTCATTTCTGTAAAGATATTGGAAAGGTCCTTACATGGACCCATCGGATCGTGGGCCTTGCATTTGTTTGTTCCGAAGTTTTCAATCCTTCATGCATATTACGTTCTCAATCCAGTTGACATTGGGTGACAATATGCCCTCGGTAGCGATGAAGTTGACGGTCCGGACGCATGTTACGATGTACACTGTACAGCACATTGCCATTGTCGTCATACACATTTAGGCGTGATCGGTATGGCTTGTTCGATGCAATGTGGAATGGTTGCCAAACTACATACAGCAGGTATTGTAACACGCTCTTGGACGATCTTGCCGCTAACGATCCAACCCAATGCTGAATTGATTAAACTCGGTAGAGATTCACCGAGTGAAATGTGGCCATCTGTGTTGAAAAGGTCAAAGAAAACGTCTGCTCCAAGTACAACGACCCTTGGCAAAACGAAGGCTTCAATTGTTGTTGAATAGCTAGTTATACGGGACTTCACTGTTGTTTGAAATTTGTACCGCGTTTGAGTTGACGATTGGCCTATTCCTGCGATCGGAATGATTGCGTTGCTGCGACGAAGCTTCATTCGATTTGCAAGTTCCTCGGTCACGAAACTGCATTCACTGCCAGAATCGAGTAACGCTTTGACGATGTGCTCTGTTCCATGATCGTCTATCAAAACAATCATTGCGGTTCCTAGTAGTACTTTGCTTCTAGCTTCACGTTGTGAAGAATAGCTTGCAACTCCTGTATATGCCGCTGGAGTTGTAGAGATTCCCTTGTCATCATCATTGGGCTGATTTGGTTCCATAAGACGATCGTGACGAGTGACAGTGGCAGAATTGACGATTCTACCACCAACAGGAGTGCTGCACAATTTGGTATGATGTCGACCGTTACATTTGCGACAACAGTTTTCAGATATGCATTCTCTCGTATCATGTCCTCGCCGCAAACAATTTCGGCAAAGTTGATAACGTTGTATTAAACTTTCTCGTTCGTCAATGGACATCTCGAAAAACATTTCGCACTGATACAATAAATGATCGCCAGAGCAAGCCGGACAAGAACGAACATTTTGCTGCGCGGTGCCGTAACTTCCTACACGTAGAGCGTTGGTTTTTTGAAACTCTGATTGAATCGTTGACTTTCCGTTCACTGTCTCCAACACATTGACGCGATGCTGAAGAAATTCAATGAGCTGTTGGTATTTTGTAGCATTGTTGGTTTCCGAGTGTTCCTCCCAGCTGCGTCTAGTAAGCGGATCAAGCCGGGTGCTTAGCAGATGTATCAGAAGTATGTCCCAGTGATTGGTTTGTTCGCCCAATTGCTGCAGAATTTTTACGTTTGACTGAAACTTGTCGATGAGCAAGTGTAGCACATTAGCTGTCTCACGTTTCAATATCGGAAATTCAAACAAAGACTGGACATATGCGCGCTTCAGGCGTCGCGTGTTTTGAAAGCGGCTCACCACCAAGTTCCATGCTATCGAGTATTGCTCGTTACTAATTGGAATAGTTTGGATAAGCTGTAGCGCTTCGCCAGCTAAAGTGAACGCAAATAGTGAAATTTCTGAATTGTAGAGTGTTGTTTGGTGATGAGTGGACAAGCGAGATGAAAAGATCGTGGAAGTTGAGCCACTCTTCAAATTTGCCACTGAATATTGGTAGTTTGATGTCTGGTAGTTTGATGTCTGGTAGTTTGATGTGAGTTTGATTCGCAGATGCTGTTGATTGTGGAGTTACTAGCTGTGCTTCAGATTGGTTCCACAATAAAAGCGTGCCTTTTACGTATTAATACACACGCTCTAGCTCCATGCGCTCTTTCAGGTAGGCATCCAAAACTTCGTCGTCCTCTTCCAATGTTTCTAGTTCGATCTGTACACTGTTGAATTCTTCCCACAGTGCTACGAGATTCTCTAACCGAACGGGCACTTCACGCTTATCTCGCTCGGGTTGGTAGCCAGACACGAAGGTGTTTATTCCACTGAACGAAGCGACAATGCTTCGCTTACAATTCTTCAAACCACGTAGCTTGCGTTCTGCGGCTGACATGTTGACTAGTTTCCAGATTCTGATGCCAGGCAATGCTATGCCTAGTAGAAATTGAATATCTCGAACCAGTGCAGTAGTGACGTCGTTGAACGAATTCGTGTTATCGAACAGCGACTGTGCTCAATATCCTATCCTCGCAGTTGTTTTTGATTTCTCGACGTCGGCGAAACAATGATCACAGCATCCAGGCAGAGAAACATGCAAATAAAGCTTCGGTAGAAAAACTCTCGACAGAGGGAATGATTTGGAGTTGCACTCACCTATGTGAGGCATTAACAATGCCTTGTATGGTTGCAATAACAACACGTCGGTAGCAGAAGATCGATGGCGTATACGTCATGCAATTAATTAATCAGCGCAGTACCAAAAACGAAATTAGTACTGAATGACGATAATGTGATAGTGATGCAATCACTGGCTTGGGTGGATTCCACTCGACACCCATCCGGTTCGAAGGACCATGTTTATTGAGTCGTCAACTTCATTAAATTTGTAATCCGAATTTGAATATCTTGGTTGCAGTCACAGGTCAGAATTCGTAAAACATTCACAAACATGTATTTAACACAATTACATTAAAACAGTATAACGTGGTTTATTCTTAAAATTAATAATAAATATTGGCGAAAAGAAAGCAAACTAGATGATATTGGCGCGCAGTTAATTATTGTTGTGTTATATCGGTGATGTGCTGATAGATACTAACTATTGAATAGGGTTCGGGTTTGTTGGCTCGTGTACAATGGTTTTGTTCTGCTCTCGCTCAATCGTTGGAGTCTGGATCGACCGCAATACGGAGATGAAGAACAGTTGTGACCGAACAGATGCCATTCACCAGCTCAAAACCAACAGAACGGCGGAACTCATCAGGATAGATTCAAAAAAAAAAAATATCCGCCTGTCTGCATTTGTTCTCGGAAACCGAACAGCTACCGGAGGAGTGGAAGTAAGCAGTATTAAATCTACCCCATTCACAAGAAAGGCGGCCATTTGGAATGTGAGAATTTCCAAGCGATCATCATTTCGAATGCTGCCTACAAAGCGGTATCCTAGATAATCTTCCGTCGCCTGTCACTTGCTGGATAACAACCCTGCAAAGCCGGTATTCGCTACCGATCCGGTTGATACAAGAAGGCATAGACAAGAACGAACAAGAAGGCATAAAGCGTAGAGAGCACGATTTTCGGCCAAGGTGCAGCGTGATCTGGCGAATATTGGGCGTGACCAACGATGGAAAGCACTAACCACAAACTGAGTACTGTGGCATACTATTGTTGATTAATCAAAATGCGTCTTATATTAACTTTTGAGTGATTAAGCTGTTGTATTCAGAAACACAATTTGAAAACATTTCTGTGTTTGTACTCAGCATTAGCGTTGTGCTGGCGGTGGTTGCCAACCAAGCGACTGGCGGAAGGTTAAATACGATGTTCAGCAAATAAATTTATGTATGTACAGGGGTCTTCAAGACTGTTTCCGAGTTATTCCAGGTGGGGGTTACAGGGGAATTCAGATGCGTCCCATGGAGCTTTAGAGGGTTTTAGAGGCGATTCAGAGGTTTTTAGCAGGTGACGGGGTATTTCAGGAGCGTTCCAGAGTATTCCAGGGGTTCTTAGGGGGATCGTTAGGTGTTCTACGGGTTTTCGAAGGCGTTTCAAAAGGTTTTGGGAGGTTTCAGGAGTGTTCCTCCCAAGCAACACACATGTAATATAAAAGTAACGACAGCGCAAGTTTTGGTTGTATAGAAGTTTATTTTACGTAATTTTAACATTGTGTTGAAATAACGTAAAATAAACTTCTATACAACCAAAACTTGCGCTGTCGTTACTTTTATATAACATGTGTGTTGCTTGGGCTGTGTTTTCAATGGGGTAGCAAGGATGTTCAGTGGGGTTTCCGATGGTTTCAGAAGCATTTAAAAGGCGTTTGAGGAGGTCTTTGGGGCTGCATGGGTGTTTTATGGGATTTAAGGGGCATTCCAGGAGTATTCCAGAAGTTTCAGCGAGTTTTAAATGCGTTCTATCGGGTTCCAGGGGGTTTCATCGGATTTCAGGAGCGTTGCAGGTGCTTTTAAGGGGTTTCCAGATAGTTCCAGAGTTGTTCCAGGGGGAATCAGGAGTTTTCGTGGGATCCCAGGGGCGTTATAGAGGTGTTCCAGGTGTTCATGGGTCATTCCACAGGGCTTCAGGGGCTTTCATGGGTCCCAGAGCCGTTCCTGGGTGTTTCAGGGGTCTCAGGGGTTTCACATTCATTCCATGTAGTTCTAAGGGGTTCCAGGGGCGTTCTATAGGGCTGCAGGGTTTTTTTAATCTGTATTAACGAGATGTTTAGTTCTAGGCTAGTTCATCTCGGGACCCACGCTTTACTTCCTTTCCGAAGGAAGAACTCACATTTTGTGAGTTTGTCGGGAGTGGGATTCGATCCCAGGTCCTTGGCGTGATAGCTTCAGGGGTTGGCAGAGGCGTTCCAAAAGAGTTTCGGGAGGTTTCAGGGACTCCTTCTGTTACGTTTTCAAAGCAGGTGTTACGTTTGCATGGAGAGTGTTACGTTTGCATTTGGTCGTATTTTTTTTTATAATATGTTATGCTCTGGCTTGTGAATCTGGCCCTGATTTTAATGTGCATTTGCTACGCTCTAAACATTTCAGGAGCGATCTAGTACAAAACCCGTGTCTTTGACAGATTTTGGGCCGCTGAATCTGAATCCGGACTCAGATTTACTCCAGCACGTCGCAATTTCGAGCAATACCTAAATTTATGGGCCAAAATATGCGATTTTGGACTTCTTTGACTGCCAGCCTTAAGCATGGACATATTTTTTTAGGCAATCAAAGGTAAATTGGTCAAATAACATCTAAACTTGATTCAAAATATTTCGTTTTACCAAATTGAATTTGACAGATTTATGCATTTTATGTTGAGTCCGATATTTCCCATACAAGTCACCCTCCAGAATTGCATGCACGTTTACATACTAACATAAAATGCTTAAATCTATCAAATTTGATTTGGAGAAACTAAATATTTTGCATGAGTCGTTAATATAGATGTTAATTGACCAATTTACCTTTTGATTGCTTTAGAAATATATTCCCATACTTCATGGCTTGCAGTCAAAAAAGCCCAAAATCGCATATTTTGCCCTATAAATTAAGGTATAGCTCAAAATTGTGACGTGCTGGAGCAAATCTGAACCCAGATTCGGAATCAGCGGCCCAAAATCTGTCAGAGACACATAAGTTTGCTCTTGAGACAAAAAATGTTGCGCTGTGTTATTGGTTATGTATGTGGAGCGGACCTGGTGTGATGGTTATGATACATGACTATCACGACGAGGAGATAGGATCGAATCCCACTCCAGACAAACTTACAAAATGTTAGTTCTTCCTTCGAAAGGGAAATAAAGCGTGGGTCCCGAACAGAGATGCCATATAGGGTATATGGATCATTCCTTGGCCTAATTTGCAAGCCGCCTTGACAATTTTGACCATAACTCATGAATTAATAACACTATAAATAATATGTTGACCCTATTACGCACTCTAGGCAATGCATGTTTCACCAATTAGAAGTAAACTAACGTAAATATTCAAGAATTTACTTAACTAAGTTGAAAAGATTCGATGTGATGGTATGCAACGTTGGTCTATGGTACAAAAATTGGCCTATTAGTGGATACAACGTTGGCCTATTGCTTTCCATGCACCAGAACCACTTATTATCTTATTTTTTCAATAATTCTGCTGAGGTATTATCTCTGCTTGTTCACCAATCATACTTTCAAATTACATTTTCGGAGCCAAATTTTCAAAAAACTATAAATAAATCACTTAAACTAAAGTTCTTTCTTTTTTAGTAACGAAAACAATGCAACCCGATTTTTGTGTTATATTTCTATAGTCACCGCACACAAAATCTTTTTTTTTCTGTTCGTTCTTTCTGGTTTTTACGCAAGCAATGTTGTTGGCGTCACTTTATCGGTGTTTTTGACGTCACTTTACTGATGGGCCAAGATTTGGGTACATAGTGAAAAAAATGTCCTCAATATTCGGCCCACATGTAATTTGTAAAATAGTTATTATTCGTTAAAAACAAACACACAAATTCAAACTAGCATCTTTGACCGTCGCATCAAATGTTCAGTTATTGAAAAGGTAATTCGAAATATTCCAGAATCATGCCATTTTTGACCATGTGTATAGACTACCCACTAAGCTGAAGAATCATGGCGTCTAGAAAAGCTAAACAAAGTGACATTATCATACAATTTTAATACTCCAAAGTGCTAAAATTGAAACGAAATGTTACAGTTGTTTGGCGCAAAGCTTTTCCGATATCCAGTTCGGCATATTTGTTTGAGTTTTTGGTTAACGTTGAGATAGGCCGAATGAGGGGACTATGCCAACGAAGCATCCCGATACCCTATACAGATTTCTCTGTATTATAGAGTAAAGTGGGGCAAAAGTTCGAGTGGGGCAAAAGTTTCTGAGATCAATTCAAATTATTTCTTTCGGGTGTCAAGGTTGTTCGAAGCCTTATTGAAAAAGAGTCTTTCACTCCAAAAGTTATGAAAATTGATCAATATTTCGAAAAATTATGACAAAATGTTGGTTTTTGATCAAAAAATTGTAATTTGCGATGGTCCTTCCAACGTTTGGATTAAAATTGTAATGTAATCGAATTCGGTCTTTTATTTTGGGGCGTAACTAGGTATATTTTGAAGTTGCTTTAGCATGTATAACTTTTGCAAAAAAGATTTGGAAATCATATTTTACACATAGTGGGGCAAAAGATCGAATTGTGGGGCAAGAGTTCGAGTGATATGGCAACTTTAGGTAAAAACCCAAAATTCTGCAAAATGTTCATATTATCTCTAAATATGAAGGAATTAGTGAGAAAATTCGATCAAAGTTGAAAAAAATATTGTTTTACTTGAATTTGGCGGAAAACTACTAATTTTTGGTGTGGTAAATTTAACCTTGATTTGGGTATAATCTAGATCGAACTTTAAAGTGTATTCCAGTTCCAACGTCAAATATTAATTGGTTTCAGGTATTTCTATTACCAAAGTGTCAAAATAGTATGCTATAATAAGCAGAATACCACAAACACTTAATTCGAACTTTTGCCCCAGTGTTGGGGCAAGAGTTCGAATCAAATGCACACATACAAAAAGTGTTGTAACTCAAAATTTAAAAAAAAATTGGCGTAACTCTGTTCAGCAAAATTTCAGCTCATGGATGGTAGATTCACCACACTGTATTTATTTATTTGATCTGCTTCGATTTTCTGAAAAACATTGAATTTTCAACTAGGGTCGATCTTTTGCCCCACCTTACTCTACAGATTTTTGACCTTCTACACAGACAAGATACAGAGTACAGAAAAAATACAGATTTTTTAAATGTGATACAAATTTCTCCAGGAGCATAAAGTTAAAAGTTAAAAGTTAAAAAAAAAAAACATCAAAAAGTAGCACTTTTAATTTAGTTTTATTGAAATCTTCGACTCTCGGTGTCTGCTATACCCTCAAATACGGCGATACAGATAAATCTGTATTGATACACTCCCCTTGATCGCATAGTTTACGTAACCGCCATTGACAATGTCAGCATTCAGAAGTCAATATCTTTCACATGTGCATAATTGTGACCAGTTTTATTCGATAAAGCACAAGATCTCATCTAATCACTATCTAAATGTCAACGTGAACAAAAAACCTTGAACTTTCCATTATTAATTGTTAAAGTTTTCAAAGTGTGCCGTAAACTACGGTGTCGCTTGCGTCAACTTTGCGATTATGGGCAGTAGATATTTTTGATAAAATAATCTGGCATCGCTGATCCCGAGGCGAACTAGTTTGCCCCTGGGAATTTGAGATGATGCCATAAGGGTTTCCAGGAAGTTCCCAGAGAGCCTAAAAAAGCGTTCCCAGGAGCTTCATGAGCATTTCAGGGTGATGGCTAAGGGGATTTCAGGAACGTTTAAGGCGAAACTGGATCCATTTCCTCACTTTTTGATTTTTGATTTTTTCTAAAATAACGAAGCAATATTTTCAAAATCGGTTTTCGTCCACATATAGAGTATAGATCAAGGAATCTCCTGATTTTTTTTCGTGGTGGAAAATGTTTTCGTTTTCGCAGAAACCATTTTTGAATAAAATACCACAGAAAAATGGTTTCTGCAAAAATGGAAAACTTTTTCCACCACAAAAACAAAACAGAAGATACCTTGATCCATACTCTACATGTGCACGAAAACCGATTTTGAAAATATTGCTTCGTTATTTTATAAAAAATCAAAAACCAAAAAAATGAGAAAATGCTTCCGCCTTATGGGGATTTCAGGGCGATTCAGGGGGAGGAGTCTTATGAACCTTTAACCCTTTAAAGCCGGAATTTTTCCAAGCGTTATCATAGAGTTTTTTACGTATTTCTGTGGTGTTGGAACTCAACAGCATAGAAAAGGTAAAATATGATGCAAACTATTTTTTCTGGCTATCCTAGATCATCTGAACTGTCCTTGAGTTCAGATCCTAAGGTCTACGCGTGTAAAGGTAACTTTTACTATGCAAAGCTACGATTTGTGATCTATCATGTCCAGTAAGTCTTCTGAATTTTTGAAAAGTTCAAAAGACAGTATCAGATCAGTCGGGATATTCTAGATCATAGGTTCCCAAACTTTCAGGTCGCGTGACCCCCTTTTGCCAGCAGACGTAGTTTTCGCGACCCCCCACAGAAATTCTCTCATTTATTGTCTGTTGCTATTTTACTGTCCCTCGCGACCCCCTGGATGAAGGCCGGTGACCCCCCTGCGGGGTCGCGGCCCACAGTTTGGGAAACCATGTTCTAGGTCATCCAAACTGTTCTTGAGTTCAGTTCCTGATCACCTACACCTGTAGACGTCTACACCTGTAGACGTGTAACGGTGACTTCTTTCGTTATACAAAGCTGCGATTTTCATTCTATCATGTCCAGTAAGTCTTCTGAAAGTTCTGAGTGTTCAAAAGACAGTATGAAATCAGTCGGGTTATCCTAGATCATCCAAACGGTTTTTGAGTTTAGATCTTAAAGTCTACGCTTATTTTATTACGCAAAGCTACAATTTATAATCTATCATGTCCAGTTAGTCTTCTGAAAGTTCGAAAGACAGGGCTTTAGAAGGAGTTTTTCATACTTTGCTGGGTATTGAAGTCACTGCGACCAGTTGATAGATATATTGTGGGGCTATTACAAGGGGTTTCAGTGGCGTTTCATAGGCATTTCAGAGAGTTTCATGGGGTTTCAGGAACGTTTAGAGGTTTTAAGAGCGTTTTCACGGATATTCAAAGGAGTTTTCAGGTGCGTTCCAGGGGTTTTTTGAAGCTTTTACCCCCTCCTTTGGCAATAGGGTCATTTTTTTAAATAAACCGTACACTACGTCAGGGAGCTGCTGCCAACGTGATGCAATAGGAAGTTTAAAGGCGTTCCAAGGGGTATCAGGGGCATTTCAAATTTAGGACGTGGAATTACAGACGTAAGGTGTCGTCCATAAATTCCGTGGCAGTTAAGGGGGTGGGGAGAGGGGAGAGTCACGGAAATTGCTACGAGCAATGTACTAGATATGGGAAAATAGGCAACGATGGGGGAGAGTGGTGTTGAAAATGGAACTAAAAAATGCTACGTTATGTATGGACGACCCCTTACAGGGTGTTCAGAGGCATTTCAAATAGATTACGATGATTTCAATAAAATTTTGGAGGTTTCAGGGGCGTTTCAAGGGTTTTTTTTGTGAGAGGATATTACAGTTTACAGTGGAAAAACTACTACAACAGCTGTAGAAGTAAAGATTTCAACTTCGAGACAGATTGGCCAAACCACTGTGTCCCAAAAAATATATGTAACAACGTATACTAATGGCTAAATGTTTTTTGTCATTTTTTTTGTCATTTTTTAAAGTTATTATTAAAGGGGCTTTTTAAGGGTTTTTAATAATCTTTAATCAAAAGGTTCTATGGTTTCGCCCTCTGAATATTACACAGTGTATTCTGGGTGCTTAGATAAATCTTCAGCATAAAAGATCAGCATCAGCAATCCTTACAGTATTATGTGAAACGTTATTACTCAAGAAATCCAAAAACCTCATTTTCGTATAAATTCCCGGATATACCAGCGTTTCTTAAAAATGATATGGCAAACTCTTGTGTCATGCCTCGAGCCTCAAGTCTAAGCAAAGCTAGGCTACAGTCCCTTCTGTTTCTCAACTTAGTCTTCTGTGAGAACTTCTTTGCAAATTTATCATGTCTTCATTCGTATATCCTGTGGTAATCACGAAGATATTTGTTTCCCATGAAAGTTTTGGAAAATCACGAGAAGTTTCTGGACCAACCAGCAATATAGTGTACCCTAATTTAGTTCTATTAAATATTTTTATTTGAGATGAAAACAGATAAACTTTTGGAATACATCCGAAATCGGTTCTTCTTAGCAAACGGCATGCCACCACATCGGTGCCGGCAGCAGCGGCAGTTTGTCTGATCCCATAGGTCTCCACTCTTGATGATAATGATGGCACTCTCCGTTGAAGATGCATCGCACCGCCTAAACTACCAGTGACACACGTGCTGTGCGCTGTGTGCATGATTACCATCAATGCATTCAGCGTCACCACCGCACTAGGTATGTGTCGCGTCGCGTTATCGTTTTGGCACTGGCTTGCTGTATGTCTCATCATATGTGACGTTTCTCCTACGGAGTCAGCACTACTGGTCGGTCGGTCGGTCGGTAGCCTAGCTGTTCAGTCTGGAGTCTCAACTGCGAGATAATAATTGAGACCATCAAGTCCAAGTGAAAGTGCCTCTGCCGGTGGCTGTCGCCATCGGCGACGACGCTCGGCTCATCATATGCCACCGCCACCGTCGTCGTCGCGGTGCTGTGTATATAACTACTAAGGAGGTGGCGTGGGAAGATTACCACTACATAGTGGTAGAGATGAGGAAAATTGGATCATTTCGAGTCACAAGATGAATGACCGAATGTGGATGCCATTGCGGTTGGCTGTGGGCGGAGGAAGTCCCTCTTTACTGAGTGTGAGCGTGATTGATATTAAGAGTGCAAAGCTTTCGAATGCTAATGCGCATCAGTAGGAAAGTAGCACCGGCTTCCTGATGACGTTCGAGATGAAAAGATGCAAAAAGTAGTTTTTTTCTTTGATTATAAAGCAATTATTGTGTTATCTTTCGCTTTTACTTCTTCTAGTTTGTATATCTACAATGAGACGTAAGCTCACGTTTAGATTAGATGTTTCTTGAGATTCATGATCAGTTGTTAGATTTTAGTGTAGCTAAACTATTTTAAAGATTTAAATTAAAAGTTGTCTCTTAAACTATGAAACTCTTTCACAAATTAAATGTTTTCTGATTAGTAAAAATCAAATCAACCGAGTAAATAATTATTGAGATAAGGCTATCCAACCCAACAATGATGGGAAAATTAATTTAGTGCATTTCATTGTCCGAAGCCATAGGCACTTTCCAAACGGGTAACATACGCGAACATTTGTTTCATCCATAAAGCGCTTTAATATAGCGTTTAAAACAACCGCAAACAACTGTTCGCTTCTATCAGGTCATCTTGACGTCAGTGTTTCAGGACTTCCAGCCCTTTCCTCGAACATCCAACCACTCGATATTGGACAAATAATGGAATAATAATGTTAACATTGATTTTCGTTCAGCGAACCTGATTGACGAGACCAACCGTTCGTTGTTACACGTGTGTGCCCTGGCCTGTGTGTAACACCATCCATATTATGGTGACCAGCCAAACACATGTATGACGACAGGCGGGTCCAGCAACAGGATCACCACCACTGGCGCGGTAGCTGCCTAGGAGGACATATGGCAAAGAGATCTCAATGTGACGGGCATTATTATAATCAGATAATGTGTTTGTACTGCTTCTCCCTGAGCCAGGTATTCGTCTCGCCGTCCCGGAGGGTCGCCGCTAATGGGGACATTCAGTACGGGACAGGTACGTTAATGGGCAGATTGTTGGTTTTGGTCGCCCATAGCTGATTTTCGGTGTCCCGAATAATGGGTATGGAATAGTGCAGAAATAATAACAAGCGAAATTGAGGTTGCATTCTTCAGCATCTGGACTACATACTGAATGCCCATATAGTGAAAAGGCGTCGGTATTCAGCATGGCCATTCTGAGGGTAACGGGTTCGATTTCCGGTTAGTCTCAGAACTTTTAGTATAAGAAATTCCTTTGACTTCCTTGGGCATAGAGTATCTTCGTGCCGGTCACGCGATATACACATGCAACATGGCCATTGCTAGAGGAAACTCCCTGTTAATAAACTGTTACCTGTAGAAGTGCTCATAGAACAAGCCTGACAAGCAGGCCTTGTCTCATTGGGGACGTTAAGCCAAGAATGGAAATACAACTGATGTGGCTGGTTATCAGCAGGTATTCTCAACCTAAGTTCAGCTTCAGCTTTAGATAATATTCAAACACACACTAAGGAACCAGTTATAATGGCATTCTACGCGTAACTTTAGCACAGTAGAATAACAGCCCAAAAACAGAATGATAACTAGTGCTCACTCCAAAACTCATTATGCAATTTTGTGGTATCAACTTGATAGTGCAAGTCACTATACCTGTCAAACTCTGAAGCATTTCGACTACAACATCGAACGAAAGTTAGTTATCAATGATCGATGAAAATGTCTTTTTGGTTACAACATAAGTTTTCAATCAGATAAAATATATTAATTTACAAAAGATTTACAAACGCAGCAATAGGTGTGGGCTTGGAGTCGGTTTGGCTTTCTATTCCGCAGAATCGTCACTTTCTGTGACTTAGTTGGTAGAAGCGCCCGTCCACCAAATACGGAGTCGTAGGTTCGAATCCGACCTGAACACGATTTTGTTTTCATAATTTCATCTCTCAATTTTCCAATTATTCAACATGCTGTGTCTTCTAATGTTCAAGATGTTTCCAGTACGTTTCAACGTAACAGTAAATTGGAACATGCTTTTGAACGGCATCATAGACATGTGTCCCCGTAGGTGTAAAAATAGCTCATTTGTGTAATGGGGAATTTGGATTTTGCCTTTTTTTAAGTTTAAGTATATCAACCAAAGCAAATATTTTTGCATGACTTTTGCGCCGATAAAAGAAAAACTTTCTTCCTGATAATTACGTTTTTGTTTGCATTCCCACTTTTAATAGTGTAAAAAACTGGTTCTGGAAGGGCGGAAGGGCCTTCAATAATACATATTTTCAGTGATTTCACGTGATTTTTTTATTTGAAAGAAATATCTCCTTTTTATACTAAGGATTTTTTATTCCATCCTCTTGAATATAATAAAATTACCTGTATCATTTTCCCCGTTTCGCTGCGCTCTCATAAACATAGAGTAATAATTCTTGTACAGTTTCTTATCTATTTTGGCAACACTAGTTTTGGCAACATTTTCATCCCGATTTTGGCAACACCGGTTTTTGGCAACAGACTTTTTTGATAAAGACTTATTTTGGAGATTTTGTCAGAAATTCTGAAGATTTCTAAAGATCAAAAATTTACTCAAAGATTAACGGACAAATTCTTCCATATGTTCTCTAAAATTTAAAATTGTATCAAATATTCAAACGGAAATTCTCACCATAGATTTCCTTGGTTTCTCATGGATGTCTTCGAAGATTTATCCAAAAATCCTCCAGGTATTTCTTCATGAATTCTTACAGCGATTCCTCCAGAAAATCCAGGTATTGCGCACAGTCTCTGTCCGACGAAACAAGTACAAACAAACAGTGCCGACGAACGAGTTTGTAAATCGGAAACATCCACAAAACGTAAGATGCTTTATGTACTTTAAATTTTGTGGTTCAATATCATGTATTTTTACGAAAAATTTTCCGGGAACTACAGAACTTCAGAAATTCTTCCTTTTTTTAATTTTTCATGGGAATTCTCTCAAAAATTCCTTATAACATTCCTGCATAAATTTCTTCTAAAAATTATCTTTGGATTCCTTCAGAAATTACTCCAGCAATTCTGTCTTAAAATTTACTATGTTTTTTTTACCAGTAATTGTCTTGCAATTGTTTTTGTCAGAAAATCTTCCAGGAGTAAATTTCTCCAGGAAATATTTTATTTTATAGATTTCTATGGGTTGCTTCTGAAACCCCACCAAGAACAACATGAGATTTTTTTTCAGGGATTCGTTTAAAAAAATAAAAGGAAATTTCTTTAGGGATTCTTTCACAATTGTCTACAGGGATTTCTTTAGAAATTCTTCCAGATTGTTATATAAATTCTTTCGGTGGTTTTCTTTTTTATGTTTATATTTGAAAGTATTTAAACCTAAGCTAATTCTACACTCTCAGTGGTTTCTTCTGGAATTTCCCAGACATTCCTTCCGAAATTAGTTCAGGAATTTCTTCAGGATGTTCACCAAAGATTTGTTCATGAATTGTTCTAGGGATTTCATTCATCCAGAAAATCATGCAGTGTGGTATTACAATACCATTCCGTCAATCACATTTCCAAACATACAGAACACTTAACTTTTACACAACATAGCTAAGCCTTTCTTACGCAACCTCCATAAATCATCAACTTTCTTATGACACCCTTCTGATAGTTAAACAACACCCAAGTTCTTTAGCATGCTGACAAAGTTATTTGATACCCAAAACTCAAGTGTGGCAAGGCCTTCTGCCTTGCTTTTTCCATTTCCCTGTTTAATGTTATTCTCACATGTACTCCAGATGATATAACAACACTAGGTACAATTTTACAAACCATGTAAGCAATGTAAACCATAACTGACTTTTGAAGTAAAATGAATAAAGCAAGACATTGGATAACCAACAATCAATAAAGTAACATCTCCTTTATCCGAAGTCCGGCATGCCTCAGCAGAAAGTTATCCAAAGATTCTTGCATTAACATTTTCAGTTACTTGGGCAGGAGTTCCTCCACAGATTCCAGCAGGAGTTAATACAGATATTCCTTTTATGAATTACCCTAGAAACTTATTCAGAATTTCCTCAACAAGATTCTGAGGAACCCCTACCTCAAGATAAAAGAATATAAAAAAATAAAATCAGAAAAATTTGACCGACCTCATAATATATAACCTCTTGCAAAAACCAAAGGTTCCCCCAGAAAATTCTCCAACATTTCCTTAGAAAATCTTCCACAGATTCCTTCAGAAATTCTTACAAGTTTAATTCATAAATTCTACCAGGCATATTTTTTAGAAATTTTCCTGGAGATTCCTTCTTTTATTCTTTATGAGATTCCTCCATCAATTTATCCAAGTATTCCAAGTCCAATGTAATCTTTTTTGGATTTCTTTCAAAGTTTATACGTGGATTCCTTCGGAAATACTCCAGCAACTTGGTCGTTAATCTACCAAGGTTTCTTTCAGAAACTTCTTTGGTGATTTTTTTTTTTTAGAAAATCTTTCATGGATTATTTACGATTTTTTGAGATATTCCCTTAATATTTATTCCCTAATGAATTTTTCCTAGATTTTTTTTTCTGGATTTTTATGGGTTCCTTCTGAAACTCTACCACATGATTTTTTTACTGGAATTCGTTTGAAAAAATCACCGTAAATTCCTTCAGGGATTTTTTTTCAGGATTTTCTGCAAGGCTTTCTTTAGAAATTCTTCCAGATTGATTCCCAAAGATTCTTTCAGAAATTCATTAAGGAAGTCTATCAGAGATTTGTTCAAGAATTGTTCTAGGAGTTTCATTATTCCAGAAAATCATGCAGAAATTCATCCAAAGGTTCTTGCATTATTATTTTCAGTTATTCGAGCAGGAGGTCCTCCAGAGATTCGAGCAGAAATTAATACAGATATTCCTTCATGTATTGCCCTAGAAGCTTATCCAGAATTTCCTCTTACTATAATCCCAATTATTTTTCCATGGAATGTAATCTTTATGAAATACATATATTACCAAATATTTTATTGGAATTCCTTTGGAAATATCTCAATAAAATATGCAATTTTTCAGGATTTCACCAAGAATACTTTCAAAAAATCCTCCAAAAAATTTATTGAAGTATTTCTCTAGGAATTTCCCTAGAAATTCCTCAATTACTATTATTATTGGAAATTCTTTAGAAATTCCTTCTGGGATTTCTTAAAAAAGTTCCCCGGGATTTTTTTTCTGAAATTTCTTCAGGTTTTTCTTCGGAAATTTCTGCTGTTTTTCGTTCTGAAATTCCCTTGAAGAGATATTTTTAGCTCAAGAGTTTAAGGGATTGATTCAGAAATTTCAGTAAGAGAATTCCTCAAAAGTTATTCTGTGGAGTTTTTCAGGAATTATTCATAAAATTTCTGTACAAATCCTACATTGCATCATTCTTCCCAAAGGTTCTCCAAGCACGGTTTGAAAAATGTTTTCAGTGAATAAAAAAAAATCTTGAGAGATCCCTGAAGAATTTATTCCAACATTCCTGCAGGGATTTTTCAGAATTTCTTCTAGATAATACATAAAAGTAATTAAAGAATTCTTAAAAGAATTCCAGAAGGAATTTCTAAGAAATCGTTTGAGGGTTGTGTTAAGAAATCGAGCATTAGCATGAGCATAGATGACCATCCATTCGTAGTTGATACTCCGTGATTGAATAGAATATCTAAATTGCACAAGGACCAACAAACGGAGCTTGGGACTAGCTTGCGGTTCTCAATGTGCACCTTTGACGATTCCGAACAATATTAAGTCAGTAACGGCGCCGGCCACGTCCATACGGTCATTGAGAAAGGGAAGGAATGTTAGTATGACCTGCGTTGCTACTAGAGACCGAGATCAACTCATCTCGCCTGTCACGGGAAGAAGTTTTTGTTAGTGGGGAGGGGGAACCTGCAACCTTTTCTCGAATTGCAACAGTTATTTTTTTTTTCAATAGTATATAACACATATCGACACCAAAGAAAATAAACCATTCAAAATATATCGTAAATAAAAAAACAAATTGAGAGAAGGTAAGGTGTAATATAAGAAAGTATAATTGACATAAAGAGACTTGGAAATTTGAGCCATCACTTGACATGACGAACTCTTCAATATGTTGTGGGTAAGTAAATGAAAAATATTGTGCAATGGTTATTCTATATAGTGTAAGTTATTTTAATAATATGGAACAGACTCACCGATAACTACCAATCCAAATGTCCAGTGATTATATGCTGCTAATCGACAAAACTAAAAACGGTATCTTGCCACCGATCGGCATCGCCACAGCAAATCACACCGAACTGCCTTGGCATACATCACAGCGTCCGAACCGAACTGGAACCGCTCGAACCGAATCGAACCGCTCGACGACACAACGGCACAAAACTCAATTGACACTGGCCGCAGCGAGCCACCTCTACCGTCTCATCACTAAAGATCCCGAACCGAAATATTTTACCCGCTCAACGACGCCTTAAGAAATTGCTTAAAAACTCCTTATTTCATTTTATTTTTTTTTATGAAATTCTTAAAAAAAATTCTTGAAGTATTTTCTGAAGTTATCTTTCGCGCAATTTCTAGATGAGGGGTTAACCCCTCCCATTGCCAGTGTTCCATGTACTGTGCGCCCCTCCGCCCTTTGCCAAAATTAGGAAAAACCACTCCCTTTTCGCCTTTTCTGTGCACGGCTCTGTTAATGATAATACCTCGAGGAATATCTAACTCATGAAAGATATAGGGTAGAAGCTTCAGTTTTGGTCAACCCGGAGTTTTGGCCATAGTGCGGTATTCAGCCTGTTACGATCTAAATTGGCATAAATTTATTTTTTACTAGTAGATTACAATACAATAATATGATTGCAGTTGTTAAAACCATACATTTTGATTTAAAACTGGAAGAAAAAAATAATTTTCCTTAAAAACATCAGCACCCATATATCTATTTTGGCCAGGGTGCTTCTAATTTTAACACTCCCATAAGAAATAAACGTGATTAATCAAAATAGAAACCAAAGCTAAGAATATGGCCAAAACTGCGGCAACGCTTCTATTTTTTTTATTCTTCAATCGCTTAACCTAATTTACAGCTCTATTGTTCACTAGGGCACTGCGTGAGCGATTCCAATTGGAAGCTGTACAAACACTTTTGTACAGCGACTAAATGTATTCTATTTCTTATTGTACTACATCGAACTGGAGGCCGTTGCGCTGCTTTCACGTTCTACCCTATCGAGGTAGATTGATGAGCTCGAGGATGTTGTTGTGTGACTGTTGGTTGTTCCTGTTTCCAGTCCGATTGGGGGTCCATTATGGGTTGCGGTTCGCCGATGTCCAAGTATCCGGGTTCATTTGAGCCATTGGGCTCAGAAGAGGGTCAATGTCAGCTGCTCTCAGGGGGAAAGAGCAACTGATGAAAGTGCCGGGGCTGGGATCGAACCCATGACCATCTGCTTATGAAGCAAACGTGTAGCCACTACGCCACGGGCCCCGGCAACGCTTCTATTTTGGCCAGTGTCACTTTTAATACAAAAATCAAGCATTAGCTTGATTTCTGCATTTTTCCAATAAAGTATACGTCGAAACCTTTCATTTAACACATTGATAGTTTTCATTGGATTATTGATTATTTTTATAAAAATGATTTCCCTTAGACTGGCCAAAACCGGTGCCCGCACCCTATGGAGGAATTTCTGGAAAAAAAACTCGTAGACTTATGGTAATTTTCCAATTGTTGCATGGCTAAAAACTCGCCCATTGTTGCACACTCCATGTTATTCTTATGAGGTGTGCAACAATTGGCGAATTTTTAGCCGTGCAACAATTGCAAAATTATCCTATTTGTGAAGGAATCTCTTTATAAAAATGTCTACAGAAATCGAAAACAAAAGTGCTGGTGGAGTTCTGGAAGAAATCTCTCGATAAATTTCTGAGGGATCCCTGGAATATTTTGTGAAGAAGTCCTTGGGAAAAAAACTACTTGAAATACATCTGAATTAATTCTCAGAATTTCTTTTACAGTTTCTGAAGAGGCTTGTACACAAAAACCCTTAAACTACTACCTAGAGAAATTATCTGAAGAAAATCCTGTACAAACAATAAAAAACCGCTGAAGAAATAAAAAAAACAATTTTTAAAGGAGTCTTTGAACTATTACCAAAAAGAACTGGAAAACCATCTGCACTGCAAGTATTCCTAGAAAAAAATTTGAAAAATTCCTTGAAATACGCTAAGGAATAAATTTTAGAGTCTGTTTTGCTGGAAGAAAATCTTCGGGAAAAAATCTGAAAAAATGCCTTGAATATTTTCTAAAGGAATTTCCAAATAATTGCCAAGAATATCCCTGAATAAATGGAGTAATATCCCGAAAGAATCTTTGGAGAAATTCAATCAATAAATTTATAAGAATAGGAGACGTCGCATATTATAGGCAGGTTTTTTTTCTCTACGCCAGGGGGGGGGGTGGATTTGTGTCTGCCAAATTGCTTGAAACTTGGTCGTGTAATATAGCTAAGATGAGATGCCAAGATCAATTCAATAGGTTTCAAAAAAAAACATGACGATGTGAATAGAACAGCCGAGAACACGTAAGTTTCGCTATCGAGAAAAATATGAATTTAAAAAAAAAATCAGCCAAATTCAAATATTTGTAAAAAAACATTTTTCTAGAAATGCATCTTTTAAAGTAACGTTTAAAGAATTTCCTGGAAAAAGCCCTGGAGAAATTACTTGGAATTCATAAGGAATAGCTGGAACAATTTACGGTAAAATCCCAGAGAAAAAAAAAAATAAAAAAAAAATAATGACAATATTTTTGTAAGGAACTCCTTCAGAAATGTTTGAAGATATACAGGAAGGAATAACAACACGAATTTATGTAGCAACCCTTGAGGAAATTTCCTATAGAATCCCATGGAATCCCAGAAGGAAATTTGAAAAAAAAAATCTGAGGAAACCCGTGAACTGATTTCAATATTTATGTTTGGAGATATTTTTGAGAGGCTCCTTAAGAAGTGTGAAGGAAAATTTCAGGTGGAATTCTTGAAAGAATCTCTGTAGGAATTCCTGGAGAAGTTTTCAAAGAAATCCATGGACATTTCAAGGGGATACTGAAAGGAAACTTTAGAGGAATTCTTGCTAAAATTATTCTAAGAAATACTGTGATAATCTTCTTTTTGTAAGCACACCAGATTTTTTTCTTTGGTAAATCCTTAAAGAATCATCAAAGGTTTTTTCTGGCGGTGCCCAGGTCGTAATTCTTGGTGATAGAGTGCATTGAATTGCGAATCGAAAAGAGAAACAGACCAAAATCAGATTTTTTTATAAGAATCTGACCCTGTACCCTTCGGAATAATTCCGGTCACAGGTAACATTGCGTTCACCTCTGTGAACTATACAAATCCTGATCGGCGAGAGTTTTAGTTCGTAGGCGCTGATTCAAGCCGACACAGGTGAGAACGTCTGGTTCATAGTAATTGATGAGCACCATCGCAACAACTAAGCCTTGCCAAATTGCAAGCTACGGGACAACAATGCTCCTTTTACAGATAATTACACATCGCCTGATTGAATTTGACTAAACCCCCGTTATCAAAATTCGGCTGTTCTAATTAAACCAAATTGATGATCCACCATCATCGCTGTCGCACGTTTCCCATATACCTACAACATTGTTTCCCCGCTGTCATATCCGTTCGGGAAACGCAAGGCTAACCGGCAAGTTAAACGAATCGATCAACAGCTTAACCAGCGTTTAATGAACGTCGTCATCATCGAGCAACAATAAATTAAACACCAAAGTTTTTGATCAAACACAACTCAACTGATAATTAAATCAGGTGCTAGTGGCACAATTGAAACATTCAACGCCAGTGAGGCGGTCAGTTCTGGGCACCACCCGAAAGGGTCATAAATCACCCATCCCCGGCCACTATAGTACTGCGTTGGGCCAGCGCCCCAAAAAGTGTGCGATAAATTAATTTCCCGTTAAACATTTTGATGTCATTTGATCGATGAACATTGATTTGACGGTGTTGCTTTTACACAGGTGGGCAAGGGCTTTGGTCCGGAAGGTAACATATTCGAGTGAGAGTAAATAACAAAATGTTAACCAGATTGATTAGTACAGTTTCCTGAGCAATAATAAATGATAACTTCCCTACTCACATGAGCAATGCGCATTGACGTATGTATGTGCATTTTGTAGTTGATACTTCGTGATTAGCCTGAACAATTTATTAGAACTTCTCAATATGGAGGCTTTATCTATTTTCAGTGCCAATAACGATACGGTCACGTGTCTACGATAGCCGGAGAAAGGAAGCAATATACCTCTTGAACTGAAGGTTTGCTTTATTAGCAAGTCTGTGTGATTTATTGTAAAAATTTAAGAGATTCTGTCCAAAGTTTTGGCAAACGTCCCAGCTAACCCGTCGCAAAATGTTCTCTCGCAATGTTCGGGTTGTCACCTGTGCACATGTGACCTATGCGCCATTAATCAAAACACGTCCAGCCGAGTGCGGTCATTCAAACTCGACATAAATCGTAGTTGTTTCCCACAGGAAATTCCATAATCAAGGGTTCCCCAGAGAGTCGCCAGCAAAACTAGTTTAAAAAATAATGTGTCATTTGACCCACGCCAAAACTACGACTGCCCTCCTTCTGGGTGTCGGCTTTTAGCGTTGTCAGTTCCCTCCTTACTCTCCGTTAGAGAACCGCACTTCAATCTGGTTTCCGTGAATGGGGACACCGCAAATTTGGTAACCAATTTTCTTCGGCCCAGTACCTTCAACATAATGTTCATATGTGTGTTTGTATGTGCTGTTGCAAATGTGAGGTAACCTTGAAAGCTACACCTTCCTCCAAGCCAAAAACCGTGACCGTCATTGCTTCGGTTCGGTCAATGTGAAATTGGAAATGGGAAGGAAGATTGGGCCCCCGTTCGGGTTCTCACACGAATGGGCTCCAGTCAAATTTGGGCTAACAGGGTACGGTTTGGTTGAGTGGTTTGAGTTTTGTGCAGATTTCAATTACACGCCAATTTGCGGATGCATTTTGCGATGGAGGCTCACTTTGAAGCGATGAATATGAATTGGGAGATTTTTAAACAGGGTGGATAATGGGATTTGATTGTAATAAACTTCGCTGTTTTCAGTGTAATGCCAGTGAAGAGCAACTCTTTACAGAAATTTATAGTTTTTTTTCGGATTGTAACAGTGATTAACAATCAAGCACCAATCAACATGCCTTGAAGGTTTATTCATGCTTTATCCTGGTTTTATAAGAGCATGTTAAAAAGCTAGATGTTTTCTATTAGTTTTATGTGGTAGTTTTTTATTTTGCACCTTTTCATTCCATAAAACTATCATATAACTTTTGCTATGAACATTTTCAGTTAAAGGCTTGCAAGTAGTCATGAATTGGTTTTATCACTTATTATATACATTTCAATAAAACATGAATTTGCGATTGTTGCGTTGTCGGAGAGATTTGTTGTGAACAAATATATAAAACTGCGAGGCAATGCTTAAAACCAACAAAAATTTCGTGACCGTAACATAGACTAAGAAATGCTGTGATAAAACCGCTAGTTCTATTGCAAGCTCAGTTATGACCACCTCAGGGGGTAACCCTCTGAGGGCTTATCCCTATTATTGGAGAAATCATCAGGAACACAGAGTTTTATCAGAAAAATATGTCGCCTAGCCGGGATAATTTATGTAAATACAGAAAAAGATAACTACCCATTTTTTTTTTTTCATTTCACTTACAGCTTATTATATCAAATTTAACAATTCAACACGTTTCCGTCATTTTATTTTCGGAAAAAAAAATGCGTAATGTCTTTGAAACTCCGCTATGTTGAAAAAAACCTTTTTTGCATCCTATTCTACCGAGTAAATTAATTGCATCTATCTCATCTAACAATCTAACAATTAATGCATAATTTGTGTGGCGCACTTATTTTTTTTGTCGTTATCACAGTCACATCACCACAAAATTCCCGAGGTATGTCACCTTACAGGAAAACAAATCTGAATTCCAGATCGGCTTCTCTCCAATTGATTACCGGGTGGACAACCAAGCATAATTCGAAGTACTGTAGATCATAATAAGATTGGGCCAACTAGCCAGAACGTGGGCCTTTGCAGGCATATAAACGCTCGAGATGACTTTCAAGTCGGCATCAATGGTTTTATGATTAGGGTTTTCGAATCGCTAAAAAACTTCGATAAAATCAAAATTGTTATTTGGGTAATATGCCTATTAGTGGCATTTTTAATGTTTCACTGTGTTTCAAGAAGTTAAAGATTAATTACCTGAAAGCGCTTTTTTGGTTAAGAAAATGAACATAATTGTACAACTGTTCCACGTTCCCGTTCCACGTGTTACGGAGCGGCCACATCAGTTGATACATACTTGAGTCAATTTTTTCTATCCCATTCTTTCGAAATCATGTTTTGGTTGCAAACCTGAAATGTCCCGGATGACACCCCCGTGGAACCTGAGCTATATGTTCCGCGGTGGCCATATTAGTTGATACATACTTCAGTCTACAGTTTCTGACTCAGTTATTCGAAATCACGAAGAATGATAAGTCGCACTGCATCTCTCTCTCTTCTTGGCATAACGTCCTCATTAGGACAAAGCCTGCTTCTCAGCTTAGTGTTCTATGAGCACTTCCACAGTTAATAACTGAGAGTTTCCTCTGCCAATGACCATTTTGCATGCGTATATCGTGTGGCAGGCACGAAGATACTTTATGCCCAAGGAAGTCAAGCAAATTTCCTTCACGAAAAGATCCTGGATCGATCGGGAATCGAACCCGTCACCCTCAGCATGGTCATGCTGAATACCCGTGCGTTTACCGCCTCGGCTATATGGGCCCTGCATGTTTAGGTTATAAACCGGAAGTGTCCCCAATGAGGCCCCACGGAACCTGTCACGGGGATCCGAATGGGCCAACTCATTAAAATCTGGTTATAGCAGCTGTGTTTCACTGTTCGCACTGTTCAGTGAAATTCGCTGAAAATCGATGGTTCAAACACAACAACTCACAAAATAATCACTTTTAGCCATTTTGGCAACCCTCATAGGAGTGGTAATTCTGTTGGGGAGGTGTTCGGGTAAAGACCACGGTCCATACAATTTTTTTTTTGTATGAACGAAAGACCACGCGGGGTGTTGGGTGGGGGTTTCGGAATCTCCCAAAAAATGACCACGTGGTTTATGAACAGCCCCTGACCGCAGCACTATCCGGAATATCGCCGGAATGGTTCCGGATAATGCATGGCCACTTGAGTACACTAAAACCTCTTTTTATGCATGTTATTTTATGCACATTTAATTTATACACCTTTTTTTATGCCCTGCATAAAAAGAGGGAAAGCTACTCAGAACTAATATTGTGCATAAGAATATTTAATAATGATGGGAACTATTGCAAGGGCGGCAAAAGGGTGTTTACTGAGGAGATCAAAGAAGGTTACAGGCTCGTTTTTGGGTGTTTCCGAAGGTCTCATGTGCGTTACATGGGGCCCGAGTGGGTCTTAAGGGGGTTCCGGAGTCATTTCAGGAAATCTCAGAGCATTTTAGGCTGGTTTCAGAGGCATTACGGAGGCGTTTTTAGGGGTTTTGGTTTAGGAGGATTTTTTTGTGGCATTTCAGGATGTTTCAAACCATTTTCAGCGTGATTCAGAGGCGTTACGGAGGAGTCTTCGGGGTGTTCGGAGCTTCTCAGATGCGTTACATGGGGTTCGAGGGGGTTTAAGGAGGATTTTGGAGGCATTTCAAGGCGTTTCAGAGCATTTTTGGCGGGATGCAGAGGCGTTACTTAAGCGTTACGAGGAGTTTTCGTGGGGTTCGGAGCACCTCAGGTGCGTTACATGGGATCCAAGGGAGTTCAAAGGGGATTTTGAAGGCATTTCAGGACGTTTCAGCTTTTTCTGCGGAATTAAGAGGCGTTACGGAAGCGTTACGGAGGAGTTTTCAAGGGGTTCGGAGCTTCTGAGGTGCGTTACATGGGGTCCGTGGGAATTTAAGGGGGATTTTGGAGACATTTCAGAATGTTTCAGACCATTTTCGGCGTGATTGAGAGGCGTTATGAAAGCGTTACGGAGCATTTTTAGGGAGTTTTGAGCCTCTCAGGTGCATTACATGGAGTCCGAGGGGGTCTAAGGGGGATTTTGGGAGCGTTTTAGGACGTTTCATAGCCTCTTCGGTGGGATTCAGAGGCGTTACGGAAGCGTTACGGAGGAGTTTTCAAGGGGTTCGGAGCTTCTGAGACGCGTTACATGGGGTCCGAGGGGGTCCGAGGGGGTCTGAAGGGGATTTTGGAGGCATTTCAGGACGTTTCAGAGTCTCTTCGGTGGGATTCAGAGGCGTTACAGAAGCATTACGGAGGAGTTCTCAGGATTTTCTAAGCCTCTGAGGTGCGTTTCATGGGATCCCCGGAGGATTTAAGGAGGATATTTGAGGCATTTCAGGACGTTTCAGAGCAGAGTCTGAAAAACCTTAAAACGCCCCTCAAACCTCTTGCAATGCCTTTTAAAGGCTCTTGAGATCCCTTGAATTGCCCCTAAAGCCCCTTGGAGCGCCCCTCAAACCCACTCAATACTTTTGAAATACCCCAGAATTCCCCGTAATCCCATGAAAACACCAAAAAATCTTGTCAGAACACCCTTAAAAGGCTCCTCAAATCCCTCGAAACAATTCCTTAAAACGCCCCTGAAGCCCCTTGGAACCCCCTTTTTGGGCTCTCTGGGATCTTTCTGGAAACCCCCTTGGCCCCACCTCAACTACCCAGGAGCAAGACCTATTCTCGCGAACTAGATTCTCTAATTGAAGCCCGAACTTAATTTATGCATAAATTTCCCTCTTTTTATGCCTTTTTTAATTTATGCACATTTTTGCCTTTCTCGTACACTAAGTGTACTGGAAAGGCTATATGTTCACTCCAAAAATGACTTTTTGATAGAAGGCCCGGAGGGTCAAATCACATATACCAATCGACTCAGCTCGACGAATTGAGGTGATGTCTGTGTGTGTGTATGTGTGTGTGTATGTGTGTGCGTGTGTGTGTGTGTCTGTATGTGTGTGTACAAAAAAAACTCACATCACTTTTTGGCAGTAAACCTCATCCGATTTCAATGACCGACGGTTCATTCGACGCGGAATCTGGTCCCATTGTTTCCTATTGAAAATGGTTCGGATCGGTTCAGCCGTTCCGGAGATATGGCCATTTAGGTGTTCCGGAACGGTACCCCAGGAAGGGACCAGATATGAAAATGCATCAAACCTATGCATGCGACATCTCAAACCACGGCATTTTCGATAACCTGATGAGCGGTAAGCAGAAAAATAGTCTAAGACCATATCTGAACCGGTAGTGTTCCGGAACCGGTTCCGGGTGTCCCGCCGGAAGTGGCAAACATCATAGTGAACCAAACCCATGCATGAGACACATCAAACCACGGCATTTTCGATAACCTGAAGAGCGGTAAGCAGGAAAATAGTCTCAGACCATATCTGAACCGGTAGTGTTCCCGAACCGGTTCTAGGCGTCCCGCTGGAAGTGGTCAAAAATACAATTCAACCAAACCCATGCATGCGGCACATCAAACCACGGCATTTTCGATGACCTGATGGATAATGAGCAGGAAAATCATCTCAGACCATATCTGAACCGGCAGTGTTCCGGAACCGGTTCTAGGCGTTCCACTGGAAGTGGCGAAATATACAATTGAACCAAACCCATGCATGCGGCACATCAAACCACGGCATTTTCGATAACCTGATGGATAATGAGCAGGAAAATTATCTTAGACCATATATGAACCGGTAGTGTTCCGGAACCGGTTCTAGTCGTCCCGCTAAAAGTGGCCAAATATACAAGTGAACCAAACCCGTGCATGCGACACATCAAACCACGGCATTTTCGATAACCTGATGAGCGGTAAGCAGGAAAATAGTCTCAGATCATATCTGAATCGGTAGTGTTCCGAAACCGGTTCTAGGCGTCCCGCTGGAAGTGGCCAAATATACAATTGAACCAAACCTATGCATGCGGCACATCAAACCAAGGCATTTTCGATGACCGGATGGATAATGAGCAGGAAAATCATCTCAGACCATATCTGAACCGGTAGTGTTTCGGAACCGGTTCTAGGCGTCCCGCTGGAAATGGCCAAATATACAATTGAACCAAACCCATACATGCGACACATCAAACCACGGCATTTTCGATGACCTGATGGACAATGAGCAGGAAAACCATCATGGTCAGAGACCAGTAGTGTTCCGGAACCCGTTCCGGGGTTCCCGCCGAAGTGGTTAAATCTGAAAGAGAAACAAACCCGTACATGCGTCACATCAAATAGCGGCTTTTTAGAGTACGTAATGAACGGCCAGCAAGTGTTTCGAAATCGGTTTTGAGTGGCCGGAAGAGCCCAAATGTAAAAGTAAACCAAATCCAGGCATGTGACACATCAAATCGTGGCTTTTGCGATAACCTGATGAACAGTTAGCTAGAAAATAGCCTTACGTCACACTAAATACAACTGGTAGTGTTCCGGAATTGGTTCCGAGAGTCCCGTCGAAATTGTCAAACCCTGCATGTGACACCTTCAATTTGCATTGTTTTTGGTTAACCGATGAGCAGTTAACAATACAATAATGTTAGACCATATTTGGTTCAGCCGGTAGTTACCCGGAATCAGATCCGGGTAGTAAAATGTAAAATTTAACCAAACCCATGGATGCGGTACATCAAATCAGCCGGGTGTCAGTCGGCTTTGTTACATTCGTGCGCTATCGTTACCTCTTACCTACACACAACACGAGCAGTAGAACGAAGATCAATAAACATAAGAAAGGGTCAAATCAATGTCATCTGACACGATGACATGTGTCTAATTTTAGCTTTACGCATAGATTTTCAGCCAATTCCGATTATGAATGTTAATATTAGTTTATTATTGCATGTTGCATTGAATATGACACACAGATGGGCAACATAGCTCTTATTATGGAAGAAGACAGGACAGGAATAGTGGTTTCTGCTTTTAGTGGTGTTGCGTGTACGTACACGTTGCATTATACGAACACAACCTGAGTTACTGGTTGAAAATAGTAAACAAAAATCAGCTGTTCCCGGCAAAATCAAATGGGCACATTTTCAACCAGTATATTTGCATCAGTGTTCGTGACGCCGCGCTGCGAAACCACTATAACAAAAGCCGAACCGTCTCCCGAAGCCACTATCTTGGTGAAGTGCATTCGTTTGACATTTTTGTTTCGAACAGTAGTTTGATTGCTTGTGTTGCGAATGTCGGAGACAAAGGAGGCCGAATATTGACGAAAAGGTTCAAATGACTGTGATCTCTAACAAGACTGATCACGACTTATCGACAACCTGATGGAAAAATAGGGTCCGACCACATTAGATTCCCAGTAGTGTTGCGGGTTCAGCTGTGGCTTCGAAAGTGGTTAGAAGTAAAAGTGAAGCAAACCCATTCATGCGATATATCAAATCGCGGTGATTAGGTAAAGGTGAATAAATAACAATAAAATATTCTCAGACCATAATTTGGACAACCAGTAGTGTCATGGTCCATGACTCATGGAATCAGATCCGGCTATCCCACCGGAAATTACCAAATATAAAAATGAACCAAACCCATACATACGACACATCAGATCGCAGATTTTTTGATAATCTAATGAACGGTTAGCAAGCAAATAGCCTTAGATCACATTAGAGACTAGCTGTTGTGTAGCAGAACCAACGTTCATGTGAAAAATTAAATCGTGGCTTTGTTTAATGGCCTGATAAACATTAGATATGAACAACAGTGACGAATAGGTCTAAGTTCTCATATATGAGAACAAAATATAGACAAAACTAAAGCGATCTCATCAAATCGTACCATGGGAAATATGTGCGGAGTCCACCAGAGTATCCAAGATAGCGGTCCAAAGTCCAAGATAATGGCCCAGTATTCAAGTTAGTTCCTATTTTATAGGATTTTTAATTCTTGCATTATGGGCATATTTTGTATGAAAATATGTCCAGAATTCAAAATTTGTAATCAGAAAACCCAAGCTATGCGCTGTTTCACAAGGTCTGCAATATGACTATAGTTTGAATGGGGAAGAATGCCGGTCTTCGTCCAAAACTGGTGACCAGAAAATCATAAACGACATGCCAAAATTCAATACGGCGACTATTTTATGTAATATTAGGTGCAGAGTCCAAAAATGAATACCAGAACATCTAAGATGGTGTCTCAATGTTCAAGATGGCCGTTAGTTTAGTTGGGGTAGATATCCGGAGTCATAAAATGATGACCGGAAAATCTAAAATGACGTTTCAAAATTTTGCGGCTTCATGACACTTGTTTGGTTTGAGTTTTGGATCGTTGTCTTATATTTTCTGAATATTGGATGTTATGCTAATATAAAATGTATCCATATTGAGTAGATTTAGCAAGCAGTTTTCATTTTGTTTTTATGTCAATGTCATCAACATGTCGCTCAAGTTTTATTGAAAGGATATTTTAAAGCGCGAGAAAGGCACCATCACCGCTAGGTGGATTAATTAGGGTTTTTATTTATGCAGTCCTAGCTATGTGCATAAAAAGAGGTTCCAGTGTATAACAAACTAGCACTAATTTATGATCAATTGAGGACGACTTCAAAAAATCGGATGAAAATTGACGAAATGTCTGTATTTTTAAAATAAGTTGTCGGGGGTCGGGTACGTAAAGGTTACCGAGCTTTTTAGCCCTAGGCTAGTTCATCCCGGGACCCATGCTTTATTTCCCTTCCGAAGGAAGAACTCACATTTAGTGAGTTTGTCGGGAGTGGGATTCTATCCCAGGTCCTCGGCGTGATAGTCAAATGTTCTAACCATCACACCCGGTCGGTTCCTGATATCATTTTTTCTTATGTTAGATGGCAACACTATTCAAATAGAATCATATATTGCTGAACATATAAGTACACATGAATGTATGCAATATAAAAGACTCTTCAGCATAATTTAAGTAGACGTCAAACGCTGTTTCATGTTTCTTAAAATAAAGCAAAGATTTTTTGAAAGATGGCAACACTGCTGAACTGTAAATAAGAATTTGAACACATAATTCATTACAATTGGGATGGTGTCCATGTCCATTGTAGTTTGAAGTAACGTAACACAATATCAACAAGTCATTTGGATTTACCTTGAGTGCTTGTCTTTGTAAAATTTGATTGTTCCAAATTATCTCTGCAACTGGCAACACTGCATAATGTCAAATACCGATCAACGCGATTTTGAGATAAAATATCGAATTCGTTTGTTCAGTTAAGATTATTTAGAAGTCAAGTACCCTCTTTGGCATTTTAAAACACAGAACTTTTGACGTCACTTAACAACTCATATTTCCTGCTTGCAGATTAAAATATAGCTCAATATCACAGATCCGGTATGAGATAGGCCATTCGAATGTTTAACAATGTTATAGTACACCACAAGTGCAGTACATTGTTTCACATTGCGACACAAAAACATGTTATTGCTGGCAACACTGATCATATAAATTCAAATATAGCTCAATAACTCCGATGAGGTGTGAGATATGTTATTTGAATGTTCAACAATCTTCTAGTACACCACGAGTGCAGTACATTGGTTCACGTTGTGGCACAAAAACTATGTTATTGCAGGCAACACAGGCAGATTAAAATTAAGCTCAATACATGTGCGACTCAATTATCCGGATAACTAAAAAAACACCCCGAATAATCAAAATTTCCGGAAAATCGAACCATACTTTATTCTTTTATTGTTGATGTTTTTCAATAAAAAAAAAACAGCTAGATAAACATAGAAGACAAGGTGTGTGATGTTATAGTGCTTAAATTCAATGGTGGACAATATTGCTATCATATATTATAATAATGGAGTTTTCGCAAAAAAATCTGCATAATAAAAATAATTCATTTTGTTATTGAAATTTCCCACATATTTTGGCAAGTTGCCATCTAAAGTTGTGCAAACTAAGTAAAAAATTATTTGATCCCCGAATAATCGAGCCATTTTTGCCGGACAATCGAATCACGAATAATCGAGCTCCCGGATAATCGAGTCTGACCTGTATATCAGATCCTGTACGAGATAAATAAATCGAATGTTCGTCATTGTTATAGTACATTGCTTCACATTGTGGAACAAAAATATGTTCTTGCTGACAGACAATATTAAAGCGTTTCTGGAGAATCTGACATCGAGAAGTGTCTCGAAAATACTCTTCAAAGCCCCTGAAGGAGTGCAGGGGAGAATCACGGATAAAATCTACAAAAAATCATGATGGTGGAACACCTGAAGGTTTCATGATTCAGGATTTTTTTTGGTAAAATTAGGATTCTTGAGAATCTCTAGAAGAATAATGTAAACTGCCTGAGTAACTTTTGCAGGAATCCTGAAAGAAAAACCCTCGGAGAATGTTTGGAATGAAGCTTTGGAGAAATTTTAGAAAAAATCCTTAGATTAATCGCAGAAGAAATATATTTCAGCTTGAAATACGGGAATCTCTTGGAGACATAAAAGAAGTGATCCTTGGAGAAGTCCTGAAACATGTTCCTGGAGAATTTCCGAGAAAAACTTTCAACGATTCTCAAGAGAGGAATTCTTGAAATAATCCATGGAGGAATCTCATAAATAATCAATCCTGAAAAAAAAAGATGCATAACTTCCGGGAAGAATCATTGAAGGAATCCTGGAAGGAATACCTCTGCAGAAATGCTGAGAGAATTCTAGATAATGCTTTGGAAATATCCAAAGCTATCCCAGTAATCAATGAAAGAATTCTAAAAACAATTCCTGAAAGAGAATCCTTGAAAAACAAAAATCAAGATCATGGATTCAATTTAAGAAAAACTCCTGTCAGGAGTATCTGAAGAGGATCCTGGACAGAAATCCGTAAAGGAACATTACAGAGATAATTCCTGGGGTAATTCCAAAAACGGCCAAATCATTAATGAATTCTTAGAAATAATATATGAAATAATATTTAAAAAAATAACCTCAGCGTAACAAAAATTAACCTTTTGTTTGTCTGAGCAAACTTATGTGTCTCCGAAGGATTTTGGGCCGCTGTTTATGTTAGGTACGATATTTCCCATACAAGTCATTCTCCAGAATTTGCATGCAAGTTTTCATACTAACATAAAATGCTTAAATCTATCAAATTTGATTAGGTAAAACGAAATATTTTGCATGAGTCGTTAATTTAGATGTTAATTGACCAATTAACCTTTTGATTACTTAAAAAAATATTGCCTTGCTTAATGGCTTGCAGTCAAAAAAGCCCAAAATCGCATATTTTGCCCCATAAATTGTGGTATAGCTCAAAATTGTGACGTGTTAGAGCAAATCTGAGCCCGGATTCGGATTCAGCGGCCCAAAATCCTTCGGAGACACATAAGTTTGTTCTTGAGACAAAAAAATGTTGCGCTGTGTAATCTGAGGTAAAATCGTGGCCCTTTAGGAATTGTGAAAAAATAATAAAAAAAAATCACAGTTCACTAGAAAAATCCTCTCGTCGTTTCATTGTGAATTTAGGTAGCGCAGAATTTTGTTTAGCTGTTTTGCCGGGAATAGGGTCTAAGACCCTATACGCCTATTTCATAGTTGCTCCAGATATGTTTTAAATTACTTACTATGGTAGCCTCTAATCTCTTCAACAACTCTGCTTAAGACACTAGCCTGTTGTCCATCTGAGCCAGGCCCCTGGCATCAATGAAATTTATCGTAGCCAACATCTAACTGCCTTATACTCATATTCGTGCAAATTGAAACGAGCGTGTAATCAACAAACGCAGCTTTTGTTTGATGTTGTAAGCCACACACGAAATCAGATTCACAATGCGTGTTTGTTGGGTTGCTTTATTCAACTAATCACATGCTCCTCTTACCGTACATTATTATTAAAGCGAGTTTGAAGTGTTTTGTGATCAAAAGATGTGGAAAAAATGATTCCAAAAACTGATCAACAAACCAAAATAAATGTTAAACAAAAAATTGTTGATGTTTTCGCGTTTGACAGTGGGCACTATTTACTAGCGCCCAGGACATCCTGTCTACCATGATTCCAATGCATTGATATAGGCCGTGTCAGGGGCCTGATCTGAGCTGAGGAAGATTAGTTTCGTTGTTTCCAACGTGGATATTCATTTTTACCTTTTTCACATATTCGGCATTGGTTGTATTATGAACTCACCTGAAAAAAGAAAAGAAATCAGTTATTAATATTGGTTCTGTCGGCTTGATTCGCAGAAAGTTAATAATCAGTAAACATTATGTTCATTGCAGGTTAGGGGCTGTCCATAAACCACGTGGTCATTTTTTTTGGGACTTCTCAACCCCCCCCGCGTGGTCATTTGTCCATACAAAATTTTTTATTCGTCCATACAAAATGCTCATAGGCCGACCTCCCCCCCCCCCCCCTCATGACCACGTGGTTTATGGACAGCCCCTTATAGATTAAATTGAATTCTGCAAGAAATTACAGCTTTCCTTCATCCATGAATGCATACAGAGGTGTGACAGCCAAGAATTCTTCCGAAGAATTGATTTTTGAAAAAATTGTGTTTTTCCTATAATCTGCCGTGTGCAGCATAGTTGTCCCATGTTAATAGGGATTCTCATATGACATGGAACAACTATGCTGCGCACTACAGTACTCCACATGAAAATAATTATCGAAGTACATATATAGCAATATTCAAAAACTTAGATTTTCAAACAGTTCACATTTTATTGCCAAAAAATAGCTTGTATCTGTATTAACGAGATTTTTAGCCTTAGGCTAGTTCATCTCGGGACCCACACTTTACTTCCCTCCCGAAGGAAGAACTCACATTATGAAAGTATGTCGGGAGTGGGATTCGATCCCAGGTCCTCGGCGTGACAGTCACGGGCTTTAACCATCACACCAGATCCGCTCCAACCTTAGTTAATTCAAAGTCATACAGATAAATAGAACATCTGTATCCATTATTCTCGGGCGTTTACTAAAATCTGAAGTCCCTAAAAGCTATTCTAACCACAGAAACATAATCCTCCGCGCAGTATACCACTTTCCTGTACTTATTTTTCGGTGAATTATATCACAACTACAAACCTGCAGGCAATTGGCATCATCATGCTTTAGTAGCTACAATCAGCCCGATATTACATGACGAGACGATGCGAAGACTGTGCAAAGGGCACGGCGGCGACGGCGACGGCGATGACAGCGGAGCTGATCTGATTCGGTAGCCAATTAATCGTCCCATAATAAATTAAAAATTTTCCATAAATAATTCGAAAATTGCCAATAAATAAATAGGAGTGGAAGCAATAATAAACTATAAAAGCGCATAAATAAATCAAAACTTCCTTTAAATAATTGATTTTCGAGCAATAAAAAATGTCAGAATTTCCACAAATAAATCAACAATTGCAATAAAAAACTATATTTTTTCCAACAAAAAATTTCGAACATACTACATCTTAGAACTATGATAGAAAAACTGAAACTATTGTGCAAATTAACAGACAATCGCTTGCTGTCCGAACTCGCTAACGCTCGTCGGACTTTAAAAAAGGATAACATTTCTGTTCGCATTATACCGGGCAAATTCTTGAATCTTTGGATTGCCTAGAACCAAATCGACGCAGTAACGGCGCATCGGCTTTCGGAAACTTCGGCGGCCTTCTGCCGCCTCAGTTCCTCAACCCTCTATGCGGCTTCGCCGCATGGCTCAGCCGGTACTTTTACTTTGCTCATTATTTTGTATTTATTGCTTAATTTTCAATTGCTTTTTTGATGTTTTTCAATTGGGAATTTTTAAATTATTTATGGAAAAATCAGATTTATTTATGGAAAATTTAAACTTTTTTGTTGGAAAAAATATAGTTTTTTATTGCAATTGTTGATTTATTTGTGGAAATTCTGACATTTTTTATTGCTCGAAAATCAATTATTTATGGGAAGTTTTGAATTATTTATGCACTTTTTGATTTGTTTATGGAAATTTTATAGTTCGTTATTGCTCCCACCCCTCCTTTTTTATTGGCAATTTCTGATTTTGTTATGGAAAATGATCACTTTTTTATGAGTCGTTTATATTTTAGCCGATCTGATTCATAAGCTTTTCGAACCGTGACGAGACTCGGCCACTCCAGACGACCGATTTGCTCCCCATCTTTTCGACATTGCTTTGCCAGTTTGGGTGACAACCAGCGTTGCTGATGAGGCCTCGTCAATATGATTTAATGTTTCCCTGAAGAGGCAGACGTCCGCCCTTCCGTCCGATGATCCCGATGGATGTTCCGTTTGATTTTCTTTCATGTTTTTCTCTCCGATGATGGCTCATCTCCAGTCGGACACACTGCCTGACACACCACAGCTGCGCCTTGTTATTATGGGCCTTTTTATGCGGTCCCGGTTGACGTTGACGTCAACCGGTCATCACAAGAGATTGCCCACTGCCTGGTGGCTTAAGTATAACAGATACCGCTGTTGATAGCGATGGATGGTTTGCTGGCTGAGGTAATTTAGAAAATGACTAACTTATCGATTCCCATCCTCGGTAATCCGCTCTGTTGCCCGCATTTCTCGTGGTTATTGTGGTTGCAAACTAAATGGAACGAATGGGCGAATACTGTGGGAGCCCTCAATGATTGGAAATGGTACTTTTAGCAATTAATTTACGCAAAAAATCTTTTATTTGTTACCTGAGTAACGGATTTCACATCTTCAGAACCACACTTTTTTTACATTTTGTGGAAGTGTTCGCAAGAGCCCAACGAAATTATCAGACATCCCTTGCATTTAGTCTAGTAGACCCAAGACTGGCACCACAAAACCACTTAACTATCCATCGGAATTCAATCGGACTACCAACTCGGACGGTTCCGTTTAAATAGCTATGGTGAGCTGACGCCAAACCAAAGTGATGGCTTCATCGTGCCATCATCGTCGTCACCTCTGAGCTCTGTCAGCTCTGTCGACATAGGAAAGGTGTGAAATTATGCATTCATTCCCACACCAAGCATATCTAATACACAACGGAGAGCGGGCTTCAGAGGAGGCGATGTGATTGATCATTTATGTTGTTCTTTGATCTTGACCTATCTTTGCACAGTTTTTTTTTATTTTGCTGATCTCGTGCGCTTTTTAATAACTTTTCAACTGTTGATTTTTGCGATATAGTTTATTTGGAAAAGTTTCTACATGAGGCAAAGCACATCTGGTAACTTGAAGAGTTAGTTTATATATCAATCCAAAAATAAGTGACATGTAAAGACATTTTTTTTTTCAAAATATGCAGATAGACGTTTATTGTCTTTGGCAAATTTGTGCAAAATGCTATTTTCAACAACTTTGTCAAGAACGTAATAATGTTTTATCTCATACTTTACAAGATATAATTCCTCAAAATCATATATTTCATCAAAAACTTTTTAACAAGCTTTTGAATCTTTTTTGCTTCTTCTATAAAGTTGGTTGGAATATAAAGATACATTTTTTTGCTGTATATTGAAAAATACTAGCTTTTGAAACAGCAATGTTATATACAAATTACTGAACTCGTCGAACTGCTTTCGACGCAAAATTTCACAGAGAAACTTTTTTTTTGTTTTTGTTTATATAAATGTGTATTTTAACTTCTTGGGCTGCAAAACGGTGAGTCGATAAGGAGAGCATCCAATATAGCTCTGGTCCTCACAAGTTTCTACCTCATGCTTCCACGGGTCAAGCAATGACAAAGACCGCCAGCTAAGAGTTGTGTGCTTAGCTGGTAGTGCAGCCTGGGCACTGTTGTCCTTCTGACTTCAGCTAGATTGAGGAGGTACGATCCGAGTGTCTGTTCATCAAGGAGGTGCGGCTCAAACAGCGTCTGTTCTGGCATCCAGCGGCTGAGTAAGAAACGCTGCACCACGCCCAGCTAGATCCAAGGTGGTAGCCCCATCAGCGAGGTCGTCCCAGTGTTGGTTGGGACGTTAAACAGAACTGGCACGATGACCCTCCGGCGAGACAGGAGTGTTGTCGTAGGCCCAATAAGCCACCCGTAAAAATCCCCATTGCGAATAACATAGGAGAAAATACGACTCGATACAATCGGCAAAGACCCACGCTACGAAATAAGGACTACGATTGGAAACTTGGAACATGGAACTGCAAGTCACTAGGTTTCACAGGATGTGACAGGATAATCTACGACGAACTACATCCCCGCAACTTCGACATCGTGGCATTGCAGGAACTTTGTTGGACTGGACAGAAAGTGTGGAAAAGCGGGCATCGAGTGGTTACCTTCTACCAAAGCTGTGGCACCACCAATGAACTGGGAACAGGATTTATAGTGTTGGGCAAGATGCGACAACGTGTGATCGGGTGGCAGTCGATCAACGCAAGGATGTGCATGTAAAGAGTTAAGGGCCGTTTCTTCAACTACAGCATCATCAACGTCCACTGCCCACACGAAGGGAGACCCGATGACGAGAAAGAAGCGTTCTACGCGCAGTTAGAGCAAACATACGATAGTTGCTCGCCGCGTGACGTGAAAATCGTTGTCGGCGACATGAACGCGCAGGTAGCAAGGGAGGAAATGTACAGACCGGTAATCGTGCGAAACAGCCTGCACGCCGTATCGAATGATAACGGCCAGCGATGGGTAAACTTTGCAGCCTCCCGTGGTAAGGTACACCAAGGCAAGTTGAAACTAGTGGGGCAAGATGAAACACGAGATTTTGAAATAGATTTTAATACAATTTGGAAATTTACCTTTCGCTAAAAGATTGTTTGAATCAAAAACTATGTGTTATGGCGATGAAATTGTTTATCATCATCAGAAAACATCAAGTTAACCCGCTGTTTCATCTTGCCCCACCCGTTTCAACTTGCCCCGGTGTACCTTATGGTAGTCCGAAGCACCTTCTTCCCCCTCAAAGATATCCACAAAGCCACCTGGAGATCACCCGACCATCAAACAGAAAACCAAATCGACCACGTTCTAATCGACGGTAAATTCTTCTCAGATATAACCAACGTCCGCACATACCGCAGTGCGAATATAGATTCGGATCACTACTTAGTCGCTGTATGCATGAGCTCAAAACTTTTGACAGTTATCACCACGCGTCGAAGTCGAACGCCGCGGCTCAACATCGAGCAGCTGCGTAACGTAGAAGTGGCTCAAGACTACGCGCAGCAGTTAGCAGTGGCCCTACCAACGGAAGAGCAGCTTGGCGCAGCTACTCTTGAAGATGGCTGGAGGGACATCCGATCCGCCATAGGTAGTACCTCGGCTACAGCACTAGGCTTCGCGACTCCGAATCACAGAAACGACTGGTACGACGGCGAATGTGAACAGTTGAAAAACGAGAAGAATGCAGCATGGGCGAGAATGCTGCAACACCGTACGAGAGAGAATGAGGCACGTTACAAACAGGCGCAGAACAGGCAGAACTCAGTCTTCCGGATGAAGAAGCGCCAGCAGGAAGAACGAGATCGCGAAGCGATGGATGAGCTGTACCGCGCTAAGGACACACGAAAGTTCTACGAGAAGCTGAACCGCTCGCGCAGAGGCTTTGTGCCACAAGCCGACATGTGCCGAGATAATCACGGGAATATTCTCACGAGCGAGCGTGAGGTGGTCGAGAGGTGGCGGCAACATTACGATGAGCACCTCAATAGGCTAGAGGAACTGGTTCACTTAGCGTGAATGAGGATGAAGCATCTGTCACTTTTAGCATTTTTTTTTTATATGAAGATCTACTTTTTCTTTGACAGATGCTTCATCCTCATTCACGCTAAGTGAACCAGTTCCTCTAGCCTATGGCGACCAGGCTTGTTATTTGCTCCCACAATGTGCCTCAAATGAACGTTTTTGCTCTCTTTATCTTTGTGCGTTCCTACCGAAGTCGTTTATGCGGGAGCGATGCACAAAGAGAGAACGGGAGCGAGACCAAGAGAAACTTCGAGCCACTTGAATCAACACAAAGTGTAACTTTTTTGTGCCTCATTTTTGAGCAACCCGGTAAGTTGGTGGACTATTTTTATGGCGTTGTTCGCAGTATGAGCTCGCCGATCGGGTGGTATGTCATAATTGCACATATAAATACTTGTGCAATTGTTAATAAATGATTTGTTATCACAAACATATTCATGTTTACTCCCGGCGTACACAAAGTGCCTCAATTTTGAGGAAACGCACTTTTTTGAGCAATCAATCCGCACGTTTTTCGGAGTCACAAGCTACAAACAGGAAGCTGAAACAAAACGAGAGAAAACGCTCTAGCTTTGAATGCGGGAGCGCGGAGCAGATTTTTTGTTCTCTTGTTTTTCTTCGAGGAGGATTCCATGCCTGATGGCGACGTTGCAAGTACCGAAGGTGGCGTGGTAACAGATCTAGGAGTATGTGCACAGGACGGAAGACTTCCGGCCCCTGACCTTCAAGAGATTGATTAGGAGGTTGGCCGGTTGAAAAACAACAAAGCCGCTGGAGCAGATCAACTACCAAGCGAGCATCTAAAATACGGTGGAGAAGCACTGGTGAGAGCACTACACTGGGTCATTACCAAGATTTGGGAGGTGGAAGTATTACCGGAGGAATGGATGGAAGGTATCGTGTGTCCCATCTACAAAAAGGGCGACAAGTTGGATTGCGGGAACTACCGCGCGATTACACTACTGAGCGCTGCCTACAAGATACTCTCTCAAATTTTATGCCGCCGTCTATCACCGATTGCAAGAGAGTTCGTGGGGCAATATCAGGCTGGATTTATGGGTGAACGCGCTTCAACGGACCAGATGTTCGCCATCCGCCAGGTGTTGCAGAAATGCCGCGAATACAACGTGCCCACACATCACTTGTTCATCGATTTCAAATCGGCGTATGAAACAATCGATCGAGAACAGCTATGGCAGGTTATGCACGAATACGGATTCCCGGATAAACTGATACGATTGATCAAAGCGACGATGGATCGAGTGATGTGCGTAGTTCGAGTATCAGGGACACTCTCGAGTCCCTTCGAATCTCGCAGAGGGTTACGGCAAGGTGATGGTCTTTCGTGCTTGCTGTTCAACATTGCTTTGAAGGGTGTAATAAAAAGAGCGGGGATAAACACGAGTGGTACGATTTTCACGAAGTCCGTTCAGCTGCTTGGTTTCGCCGATGATATTGATATTATTGCTCGAAAATTTGAGACGATGGCGGAAACGTACATCCGACTAAAGAGTGAAGCCAGGCGAATCGGATTAGTCATTAATGTGTCGAAGACAAAGTACATGATGGCAAAGGGCTCCAGGGAGGAATCACCGCGCCCGCCACCCCGAATTCATATCGACGGTGATGAAATCGAGGCGGTTGAAGAATTCGTGTACTTGGGCTCACTGGTGACCGCCGACAACGACACCAGCAGAGAAATTCAGAGGCGCATTGTGGCAGGAAATCGTGCTTACTTTGGACTCCGCTGAACTCTACGATCGAATAAAGTTCGCCGTAACACGAAGTTAACCGTCCACAAAACGCTGATTATACCGGTCGTCCTCTATGGGCACGAAACATGGACCCTACGTGCAGAGGACCAACGCGCCCTGGAGTTTTCGAACGGAAGGTGTTGCGTACCATCTACGGCGGAGTGCAGATGGAAGACGGGACTTGGAGAAGGCGAATGAACCACGAGCTGCATCAGCTGCTGAGAGAACCAACCCTCGTCCATACCGCGAAAATCGGGAGGCTACGGTGGGCGGGTCACGTCATCAGGATGTCGGATAGCAACCCGACTAAAATGGTTCTCGAGAATCATCCAACCGGTACAAGAAGACGTGGAGCGCAGCGAGCTAGGTGGGTCGACCAAGTGGAGGACGATCTGCGGACCCTACGCAGAGTGCGGAACTGGAGACAAACAGCCATGGACCGAGTGGAGTGGAGGCGGCTACTATGTACAGCAGAGGCCACCCCGGCCTTAGCCTGACCGGTAAGGTAAGGTAAGCACAAGGAAAGTCAAGCATAGTGTCTAATAAAACTTCTAGAAAAGTTATTATTACTTCAGCAGCACAATCAACGGCTTATCGTTTGTTGTTATGTGTCATCTGTTCATTCCACAAATCTCAAAAAAGTGCAATGGCGCTATCAGGTAATAACAGTAAAAGAGCTCATAAAATTACACTGTGAAACTGAATCAGTTTCTGTTATGATGTAATGGCAAAATGGGGAATGCAAATATGCAGAAAAGATGAGTAGACAAAGAGAATAATTGATTATTTGTATAAAAGAAACCCTCATATGATCACCATATAATCGCCCTGCTTTACAAGTGTCATACAGTACAAATAGATTAAATCTTTTCCCACATCAACCTCGAATGAAACATTACATAATAAAGTCATTTCACGATTCTTCCCACTAGTGACCCACTTCTCTGCTAGACTTTTCAATTTCCTACCGATTAAAAAAAACGTAGAAGATAATGGGAAAGCCAACAATTTAAAATCCCATACAGAGCCCCTCCGCAGACGGGGGTCTATCCCCAACGTAACACCATTTACGGAGAGTAAACACATATGCGTAATAAGTACCTTACCTACCAGCTAACCACCCGCCTGCCTGCCTGTGATCACACATGACTGGCTCCGAGAGCGAATGGGGTCAGTCGGTTGAGATGCAGTTGCAATTTCGCACTCCAGTCAGTCGTCGGTCGGGTAGTGTTGCTGCGGTGCGGCGTGGTGGCGTATTGTGTACTTCCGTCTTCCTATCTAAAGTCTAGTTCCATTCTCATCGAGCACACGGTGGGAAACGCCGACGCTGCCTGCCGCCGCCACTGCAGCTAAGCCAGAAGCATGTGGAGAAAACTGACAATCTGGACGAACATGCACAGTTAGAACCGCACGCGGTATGAAAATGGAAAGAACCACCATCGCGCGCATCGGAGTGGTGTTGTGCATACTCTTCACAGCTGCTGCTTCTGCTGGCTGGCACCTCCGTTGCAGGCGTGAAAAGTGGGTAGCGGGGTTAAATGTATCCTTTCTTCGAGAAATTTGAAAGAACTACATGAAATTATGCTTGATATCCTTCAAAGAAGGGGTTTCCAGATAGTCTAGTGGTTAAGGCTACAGACTGCCAATTCGGAGACGGCGGGTTCGATTCCCGTTCCAGTCTGGAAAATTTCCCCGGTGTATCATTGTACTAGCCTCACAATATACGAATTCATGCAATGGCAGGCAAATAAAGCCCTTCAATTTTTAACTGTGGAAGTGCTCAAAGAACACTAAGTTGAAGCCGAGGCAGGCCAAGTCCCAGTGGGAACGTGGAGCCATAAAGAAGAAGAAAATCCTTCAAAGAAAGGCGTTTTTACTTGTATAGATTTTTAGCCCTATCTCGAGACCCACGCTTCGCTTCCCTTCCGAAGGAAGAACTCACATTTTATGAGATTGACAGAAGAGGGGATTCTATCTCAGGTCTTCGACGTGACAGTCATGTACTTTAACCATCAAACCAGGTTCACTGTACACAGGGGAGACAATAGAACAATTGCTTAGCAAGAAATACAAATTAATACGATTAATTCAGAATCGTTAGCTTAAGCTTGATCTTCATAGATTGCCCGTGGATGCTACTCCAGTATCGCCAGACCAGTTACACTCACACGAGGAACCAATGAGATATCTGCTGGGGGACAAAGCAGGCAACTTCAGTGTGTGAGTGTTGGTGATCTTCGATTTATAGGCACCAATGGGGCCACGTCAGGTTACAGGTCAATGTGAGGAAGGGGAAGTAAGTGATGATGGGAATCGTTTGTATCCACAACATACCGAATATACCTTTGCGTCTGCAAAAAATCATGCGGATGTCGAAGAGTAGGTATGGTATGGTTGGCTAAGGGTTCACGCATTGGTGCGTGGATGCGAGACGTAAGGTGAAAGATAGTGTGTTTATTATTCTGAGGATAATGCGGCACAGTCTTGGGCACAGTTCGCTTTATTGCATTACTCGCAGGCGTTATATGATAAATTGAGACTATACTGTGAAAGTTGCTATTTCAACCCGTTTCTGTTCTAGCGATGGCTATGAACATGTGAATATATATGGGTTGTATATGTACAGAGGAGGGAGACAGTATAAAGAAAGATACAAAAGGATGGACTAGGGATTGAACCCAAGGCCTTCTGCATATGAATCAGAAGAAGTTGCCACTAGACTACCGAGCCAATCCAAGCGTTCTATGTATCAAATGGTATTTTCGAGGTGAATATCTTGAGAATAACAAATATTTCAGCATTTTGTTTTCAAACAAGCTGCTCAGAACATCTAAACTACGTACATGATAAACAAATAACATCCTAAGATCTGGCTTACTCAGACTTGAACTATCCAAACGGTGTGTTTTGCTTTGCCCGACGTTTCGGCTCTTTTGTTGGACCTTTTTAAAGGGATAGCTGTCAACCGTTCATTGTTATATTAAAATGCCGGATTTTTGAGGGAGAGCTTCTTGTAAACAATTTTGAACATTATTTGGTAATTTTGGGACACTGGGACACTATACAAATTATCAATGGCCTGCACTACACTAGACGAATTCTGATGCGTTTTGCAAGTACATTGATCTGGTCAAACATTGTCCGGTAGCGTAGTTATTAGTAAGAAACCCTTCAAACAGGTGGCACTGGAGCAAAAAAAAACTACTGTCTACATAATATCTCGACTTAGTGAAGAGATATGGTGTCTCCAATAAATCCGTTCAAGTATGATAGATCTATGTGACTTAAAAAGTTTTAGTTGAAATCCCTCCACACATGCTGTAATCAATATCACTGATATATTGGTCTACACGCAAGGCCTTCTGCAGGGATTAATTCATGAAAATATTCAGCAATTCATACATACAAGTTACATCTTTTGATTCCTTCCGAGAATCCTAGAAGGATTATTTTGTTTTTGGAATTCCTCCCGGTATTCCACTCAAGATTTCTCATGAGATCGCCTAAAGTATTCTTCCAAGGATTTCTCCAGGAGGTCCTCCCGTTATTCTTTCAGATATTTCTTCTGCTATTCCTTTCGAGTTCCTTCCAAGGATTCTTTCATTGATTTATCACGGGGTTTCTTTAGAGATTTCTTTAACCACAGTAGGATGTTGGGGTCAATATGACCCAGGTAGGCTCGATGAACGTACATTATGCTATCGTGTTGCGCCTTGCTCAACATCTTTGGAGGATTAAAAATGTCTTCTGTGTTACCACCCGGGATTCCTTGTGGGACTCTTGGTGGTTTTTTTTCCAGGGATTCTTTCAATGATTCCTACCGGATATTTGTGGGCATTCCATCTTCCTGCTCCCTGGCATTCCTTCATGGGTACCTACTAGAATTCGCTTAGGCATTTCTTTCAAAATTAGGTTTTAGGTTTTCTCCCGAAATTTTTTCTTAAGGGATTACTTTCGAGATTTCTTCATTAATTTCTCGCAGGTTTCCTTGTCGGATTCCTCCCCAGATTGATTCAGCGATTCCTTTGAGAATTTTTCCCGAAATTTCTTTAGGGATTTATTCTGGGATTCTTTCTAGAAGTTCTTCATTGATTTCTCTCCAGATTCCTTTGGGGGTTTCTCCTGGAATTGCATACAGATTACTTCCGAATCTCCAGCAAGGATTTCTTCAAAGTTTTACCTGATATCCTTTTCTTTCTTTTAGGAATTCCTTAATTGAAACCTTTCGAGATTTTGTCATTTATTTCTTCCGGGTTCTTTTAGGGATTTCCCCCTAGATACATTCAGGGGTTCAGTAACAGACTGCTTAAGAGACTTCTCCTAAGATTCCTTCCAACATTTCTTGTTTGATTTCTCCCGTGATTCCTACCGGCACTTTTGCAGATATTCCTTCCGAGATCCATTATGGAATTCCTCCTGGATGTTTTCAGGGACTCCTTCAGAGATTTCTTTAGGGATTTCTACAAAAATGTCTCATATGACTCCTTTGAGGATTTCTTTAGAAATTTATCCTAAGTTTCTGTTGTGGATTTCATCCAAAATTTCTCCTCCTGCATTTTTGTCCAGAGATTATTCCATATTTCAGTTTTTTCTTCATTGATTTCTTCCTACATTCTTTAATCAATTTTTATCGGCATTTTGTTCAGGACTTCTTCAGTGACTTCTACGGAATTCTTTCAGATATTTCAGCTAGGATTCCTTCTGGGATTTTTTTTTTTGCACAGATTATCCGAGAGACTGCATCAGGGAGTATCAAAACAAAATCCTTCAGGGTTCTTTCTTGGGTTTCTTCCGCAATTTCTGTAGATATTTCTACCGGGCTTCCATCAGGAATTGCTCTTGGGATTCCTTCATTGATTTTTATTAGGTTTCCCGTACAAATTCTACCAAGGAATTCTTGCAAGGATTTTTTTCTTCTGAAGGACCGACTGAGGATTTTAATCTACGATTTAAACGGCTACGCAGTCTTTTTGTTTGGGAAAACGAGGTTTATTATTTGCCCGACGTTTCGACACTGCGGTTTTGTGTCATCTTCAGGGGTACTACAATTTAAGACATGTACTATTTTTTTTTTTGGAATACCTAGTGTAATTGCTTCATTGAATTCTCCCAGGACTGTTTTATTTCCAGATATTCCTTTCAAAATGTATTTAGACAATGCTATGGGGATTCCTACTTTCAGAGATTGTTTCGAGAATTCCTTTTTTGCTTATTTTTATTATTCCATCAGGTACCCTTCAAGAATTTCTCTCAGGAATATTTAAAAGATTTCTGCAGTGATTTCTTCAGAGATTTCCCTCTCGGGATTCCTTCTGGGATTTCATCAGGAATTCCTTTAACAATGCCTTGAATGATTTCTTCTTGAAATCGCTCAGGGGTTCGTCCAGAATTCTTACAGAAATCTCTCCCAGGATCCTTTCAGGAATTCCTCTAAATAATTTAAATGGTCTGCTATTGAGCGACTTCCAAGGATTACTCACAGATTTTTAAGGATTTATGCAGGGGATTCTGCTGAATTTCTTCCGAGTTTCTCGTTTGGATTCCTTCCAAAACTGCGATGAAAATTCTCGGGATTCTTTCATTCTTCTCAGAGTTTTTATAAGGGATTCCTCCCGAGCTTCTTTCAGAGGTTCATCAAGGTTTCTTCCTGGGGTTCACAGGACTCATTAAGAGATTTCTTCCACCATTCTTTCAGGTATTCCTCTCAATAACTAATTGTGTAGAAAGGAGTCGACGAAACGAATGGTTCGTCGAGGAGTGCAGAGCGATTTTGAATGCGAAGAATGACGTTAAAGCTGCAGCAAGGAAGCCGGCAGAACGTGGAACGCATAAGGGAGGAAAAGCGCCACCTGGTAGAAGAGGAGTGCATGGAAATGGAACTGCTGTGCCGTTCCCATGAAACACGAAAGTCTTCTACGAGAAGCTCAACGCATCCCGCAACAGCTATGCAGGAATAAGGAAGGAGGCATCTTGACGAACGGACGTGAGATGATCGAAAGGTGGAAGCAGCACTTCGACGAGAACTTGAATGGCGTGGAGAACGTAGGTGCGGGAGACCACGAAAACGGAGGAAACGACGACGCCAGTGCAGCGGAGGATGGAAATGAACCAACTCCCACACTGAGGGGACAATTACTAGCTCAAAACTAACAAAGCACCTGTAATGATAGTATCGCTGCTGAACTTATCAAGATGGACCCAGAAAAGTTGGCCACCTGTCTGCATCGGCTGATAGTCAGGATCTGGGAAACCGAACAGCTACCGGAGGAGTGGAAGGAAGGGGTTATCTGTCCCATTCACAAGAAAGTCGATCACTTGGAATGAAAGAACTTCAGAGCGATCACTATTTTTAATGCTGCTTATGAAGAGCTGTCCCAGATCATCTTCCGTCGTATGTTACCTAAAACGGATGATTTCGTGGGAAGTTATCAGGTCGGCTTCATCGACGGCAGGTCGACAAAGGACCAGATCTTCACCGTACGGCAAATCCTCCAGAAATACCCAACGCATCGCCTGTTCATCGACTTCAAAGCGGCATACAACAGAATCGACCGCGCAGAGCTATGGAGAACCATGGATGAAAACGTCTTTCCTGGGAAGCTGACTAGACTGACTAAAGCAACGATGGACGGTATGCAAAACTGCGTAAGGGTTTCGGGTGAACTACGCAGTCCATTCGAATCTCGCCGGGGACTGCAACAAGGTCATAGACTCTCATGCCTACTCTCCAACATCACTCTGGAAGGCGTGATGTGACGAGGCGTGCTCAACAGCTGGGACACGATTTTCACAATATCCGGTCATTTTGTGTGCTTTGCGGACGACATGGATATCGCCAGAAAATTTGGAATGGTGGCAGAACTGTACACCCGCCTGAAGCGCGAAGCAGCAAAGGTCGAACTGTTGGTGAATGCGTCCAAAACAAAGTACATGCTGACATCCGGAACTTAACATGACCAGGTCCGTCTAGGTAGCAATGTGACGATAGACGGGGATACCTTCTAGGTGGTGGAGGAATTTATCTACCTCGGATCCTTACTGACTGCTGGTAATAATGCTATATAGCTGTGAAATACGAAGGCGCATCATCAGTGGAAGTCGTGCCTACTACGTGCTCCAGAAGAAACTGCGGTCTAAAAAATTCACCTACGCACCAAATGTACCATGTACAAAACGCTCTTAAGACCGGTGGTCCTCTATGGATACGAGACATTAGAGTGGGTCATCGTTTATATGGAAAAATGAAAAATTCAATGGTATCCCATCAGATCAAAGTTTTTTTGATCTTATTTCAGGACCCAAATAAGTGTGCAAAATGTGAGCACGATCGGTTATGTCTACGTTTTGCGCATCGCGTTTTAAGTTTGTATGGGGTTTGACATGGGAAAACACACTTTTTTGCATTTCTCTCAAAACAAGCTCGATTTTTTCTAAAACCATGTAACCGATAAAGTGAAAGCATAGCCTAGGGTGTCCTGAAAAACTTTGTCGAAGACCGCGAAGTGATCTGATGCTTATGAAAAAAGTTATAGCGTTGACATTGCTTGGCGAAACAACATGATTTTGTTGCTATTGTTATTCCTTTACATGTTAAAACATAAACACATGCATGCGGTTCGTGGGTTATAACTATTTTCACAAGCATCGGATCGCTTTGCGGTCTTCAACAAAGTTTTTCAGAACATCCTAGGCTATCATTTTACAGTATCGGTTAAAAAGTTTCAGACAAACTTTTTCAACTTATGGCAAAAATGCAAAAAAGTATGTTTTCCCATACAAAATCCCATACAAATTTCAATTGCAATGCGCAAAGTGTAGGCGCAACCGATCGTGCTGAAATTTTGCACAGATACTCAGGACCCGAAACGGAACCTAAACAGCTATGATCTGAGAAAACGGTTCCGATGACCCACACTAACGAGACATGGACCATGCTCGAGGAGGACCTTCAAGCACTCGAAGTTTTCGAGCGACGCGTTCTAAGAACGATCTTCGGCAGTGTGCAGGAGAGCGATGTGTGGCGGAGAAGGATGAACCACGAGTTCACTGTACTTTACGGCAAACCTAACATCCAGAAGGCATTCCGGTCAAAGTCGGAAGGATACGGTGGGCAGGGCATGTTGCAAGAATATCGGATAACAACCCTGCAAAGTTGGTATTTGCTACTGATCCGGTTGGTACAAGAAGGCGTGGAGTGCAGAGAGCACGATGGGCGGACCAGGTGGAGCGTGACTTGGCGAGCATTGGGCGTGACCGAGGATAGAGAGCGGCCTTCCAAAAACCGTGTATTATGGAGAAATATTGTTGATTCAGTTTTATCTTGAATTTGAATAATACTTAATAAATGAATGAATTAAGGGCAAGCAGTTTGAGGGTCTCTGTCAGAGTGCCAATATGAATACGGTGGGGTGATCTCTACAGGATCGTGATGACCAAGACAAGAGGTGTAATGCAGTGAGAAGAGGGTCACCGATGAGGAACTTGCGAAGACAGCAAAGTCCCTTAGCGTAGGTAATGCCCCAGGTCCGGACGGAGTTCCAAACTTGGCCTTAGTAGTAGCTATTGCAGAGGCTCCCAGGTTGTTTAGGTCTGTAAGCCTCGTTGGACGAATGTACGTTGTAAAAATCATCATTTTTCATTGCATAAGTAACTAGTATATAATTCGTTGTAAGCTGAGGGCCTGTCCATAAACTACGTAGACTCTTAGGGGGGGGACGGGGGGGTCTGGCCAAAGTCTACGCTCCATACAAATTTCGAAAATTTTGTATGAGCAAAAGTCTACGAGGGGGGAGGGGGTGTCTGAGATGGCCCAAAAAAAGTCTACGTAGTTTATGGACAGCGCCTGATTTGTTTTCCGCATTTTTCGCTGAAAAAATAGTTATTTATGTAACGAGTTGCAAAAAGATGATTTTTTCAGCACTAGTCGTACATTTATCTAACGAGGCTTGCCGAGTTGGATAAATACGAAGAGTGTTGAAAAAATCGAGTTTTGCAACTCGTTACAAAATTACAAAATGTTATGCAATGATTTTTTTCATAATGCAACTTATTTGAGTTGCATAATGTTCATAATGCCACTCAAATGAGTTGCATTATGAACATTATACAACTATTTTCCATTATGCAACTCATTTCAGTTGCATAATGAACCAGTTTGGAAAAATTGGCCATTATGATACCAAAATGAGTTACATAAAACATAAATAATGATACTGAATTGCATAACAATCTTTTTGCTACATGTTACATAATTAACTATTAAATGTCATACGGAATCTTTTCAATTGAAAGGCGCATTCCGCTCCGATTCTTCCCCTACCTGGTGGCTACCACTCCGGCTGAGAAAGTCTGCCAGTCTGCCAAACGTAGGAAAATGAATGGAAGACTCCCGTTTTGCGCACTGTAATTAGATTGGATTCATTAATCATAAATTCTCCCACACGCCGAGAATGTGTGTCGGCGGTGGCATATCGCGTTGCGATGCGATGGTTCTTTTCCAGGTGAGAAGTTTAAATGTACAGCTATACTATGGCAAACGACTCTGCATACCTAGATCTTCACGGTTTTGTAGCAGATTTGAGCAGCCGGTGTTTTACTGTGGCGAGTGCCCGGTTTCCGCAGAGTGACGGGTTAAACGGAAAGGGGTAGAATATTTGCTTAGTGATCGTTGCTTTGGTATTTACCGGTTTACATACTCAAGCAAGAAAGCTTAAAACTTAGTATTGATAAGTTGATAGCCAGTAGTGAAAGTGTAACTAGAAAGAAGCGCCACATTTATTATACACAGATAAAAGTATGTATTTATTCCGAAAAAAAAACAATTGATTTCATTTATTTCCGCGATATACTCCACATAAATCATTATAGCACTCGAAAAATGACAGTTCCCACCGTCATCTTGCGTCTTTCTCCGCACCATATGGCCGCCGGTCACCATCACGCAAACGAAGATAATTAATTGCTATTAAAATTTCATCACGGACACGATGGACTTTTTCCGTGTGATTAATTAATACTTGGTGCTGATCGCGTACTTTTGGTGACGGTGGCCGGCAGTGACTGACTCTAGTAGAACCTACCAACAGAAGCCTAGGCCAGACCCAGCCAGCATTTAAAACTGAATCGAGAATTCAACGCACCACTACCGACGTGGGGCGGCAGGCACACGTGCTCACCGTCATCGCGCGCCGTATCGTCGTAATTAGGGCGGATGTCGTGATGCCGCTCTTGTCCGGCCCTCCGGATTGCGGAGTGCCGCACACTGTGAGTAGCAGTAGGTAACAGATGCCGGGCGTGCTGCAATTGTCGAAATTAAAGCCCACCACCGCCCCGAAGTGCAACAATGTCCACCAAGTGCAATTATTCCGGTTGATTTATGCTGGAAACGAATGCCTGCCGCAGGATGTTCTGGACGACGATGGTCGTGCGGGTTGGGCTGCCCGGGGGAAACGCCCAACAGGTAATGGAAATTAATTATTCAGGTTGGGGAGTGAAGTTCTGGGGTTCTTCTTCTTTTTGGTGAAGCGTCCCAACTGGGACAAAGCCAGCTTCTCAGTGTTCTAAGAGCTCTTCCACAATTTTTAACAGAGAGCTTCCTCTACCAATGATCAATTTGCATGTTATATCGTGTAGCAGACACGAGATACTTTATGCTCAAGAAGTTCAAGAAAATCTTCTTTTCAAAAAATTCTTGGACCGACCGAATATCGAAATTGAATCCGTCATCCTCAGCATGGCCATGCCTTTACAGCTGTGGCTATAGGGGGGCCGAGTAGGGCTGAAGGATAAGGTAGATAAGGCTTTGAATCGCCAGTCTGCTGATGCTGGGCTCAATTCTCAGTTTGGTAGTAAATCTTTTTAATTGGAAGAAACTTCCTGAAAACCCTCCATTATTTTTGGAAGAATCCCTGGATAACCCATGGGAGCAATCCTTTCAGGACAATTCCTGGAGATATTTATAGAGAGAGATCCAGGAAGGAATTCTTAGATGATTTGTTGGTGAATCCCTGTGGGTAATCTGAGAAGCTTCTCCAGAAGAGTCACTAGAAATTCTTTGTTTTCTGATCGTTTAAGTCAATCATCCGTGATGACTATCGAAGTGAACGCTATTCTAGGTACGAAACTGAAGAACAATTCCACGGAAGTTTCGTTAGAATCGTTCGACGTTGGCTACGACTTCGCTTGGTTTGTGACATGCTAAGTATTGAGATGTAATGCAGATTCATGATTCGGTACTGTGTACAAGTCCATTTGCATGGCCGAAACATGAGATACACTGTAGAAGTCTTACGCCAAGAAGGTTTCAGATCTGATGAAATTGATGTGAAGAGTTGCAAAAGGAATCCCGGAAGTAGTTCCCGAAGAAATCCACGAAGGATTTCCTGAAGAATTTTCAGAAGCAATTCCTGACATAAGCCCAGAATCTTAGAGATATCTTTGGTGGAGCTCCCGAAAGAATCCCGGAAAGAATTTTCGAAAGAATCCTAGAACTAGTTTCTGGAGAAATCCCGGAAAGGTTCATAGCGGTATTCTGGAAATAGTTCTCGGTGAAATAACCGGAAGGAATTCTTGAAGCAATCCCAGAAGTAATTGCTGAGAGAATCCCAGAAAGAGCTCCTGGAAGAATCCCGAAGAATTTTTTTGGAGGAAGACTGAATAAAGCTCTTGTAGCATTCCTGGAAGGATCCCAGCAAAAATTTCCGAAGAAATCCTTGAAGGAACTTCGGGAGGAATCTCGCAAAGAAGTTTTGAACGGAGTTTTTGAAGGAATCTCGGAATGAATTCCTGAAGCAATCTTCATGAGAACTCTTGGAAGAATCCCGAAAGAAATACCAGGTAAAACTACTGGATTTCTGAGGAATACCTTCTGGAAATAAAAAAAAAGCTTCTGAAGACATTCCAAAAGAAATAATTTGGAATTTCTGAAGGATAAAGCAATCTAGGGGTTCCCCAAGTAATCTCAGAAGGTGTTCCTTAAGACATCACAGAAAAAAAAACTCTGGGAGAATCTCGGAAGTACTTACTGGAGGAATCCTAGCAAGAACTCTTGAAGAAATTACAGACGGAATCACTTCAGGAATCGCACCCCAGAGAATCATCAAGAACTCCCTGGAAAGAATCCCACATAAAATTCCTGGAGGAGTCCTGGAACAAATTTGTGGAGAAACCGCAAAGGATTTTTAGGAGGGGTGCTATTGTGCCGCCATCATGTAAGAAATCACCATACTTTCCCAAGCATTCACAATGATTTGGAGTTTCTTTCAGATGTTCCTCTAAGGTTTTCTGTTAGATTTTTTTCCAGAATCTTTCAAAAATTATAACTTCATTTTCTCAAAAGGTTCCTGTAGGTATTTCTTTAATTATTAAGGATTTTTTTTGGGCATTTATTAGAAAATTCCTCAAACAATTCTCAAGAGATTCTTCAGGAAGTTTCTCTAGGGGTTTCTTCAATCGTTCTTTCAGATATGTTTGTCCAGGAACTTCTCAGAAAAAAATTACAAGAATTTGTTCTCTGAATTTCCGAAGGCAGGAGTTTCTCAAGGGATTTCTTGAAACAACCCCCCAGGGATGTCTTAGAAATTACTTGACGGATTCCTCCAAGAATTCTTCAGTTATTTTCGAGTAGGTTCTGGAATGACTTCTGAAAAATCCCAAGAGAAATATCTGAACGAATTCTGCAGGTACCTCTGAATACATCTCCAATAAAGCCACAAGAGATATTTCTGAAAAAAAAAATGCTTGTAGGAGCTTATGCAGGAATCACAGAAGGAACTCCTCATAGAATTCTTGAAGAAACCCTGGGAAGAATTTACGAAGCAATTCCTGTAGGATTTGTACAAGAAAAATCACGGAAAAACTTTTGAAGAAATTTTTTGCTGAAATTCCAAAAGATATCTGCAAATATCCCTAGAAAAAAAAACTCTTGAGATATTTGTAAAGAAATTCCTTTAGAAATGAGAATAAATTTCCTAAAGAATCCACGGATGAATTATTTATGTTATCGTTAGAGAAAATGCCGAAATTCTCTGGAGTAGAACATGAAGGAATATCCAGAGAAAATCCTGAAGAAATCTCTGGAGGAAACCCTGACCGAATCACTTAAAGTAGTAAATCTCTGTAGGAATTCCTGCAGGATTTTAATCCAGCAAAGACTGTACACATTCATGTGGGAGTTTTCAATGAAATCTCCAGAGCAATTCCTTAACAAATCTCCTGTAGACTCAACTTCTTAAAATATGAAGAAACCACTGGAGGATTTTTTTTAATTTGTAAATCAATTTCTTAAAACCCTGGAATTCCTGGAGAAATTTCAGAAGATTTTTTTAAACGAATCTCTAGAAAAATTTCTAAAGTATTTCCACTTGGAGTCTCAGAAAAAAAAAACATAGAGATCTACCTTAAATAATTCTTTGAGAAATTTCTGAAGAAATTTATCAGGGAATGTTGAAGAAAGACCAGGTAAAAAAATCATACAGAGTCCCAGGAAGATTTTGTGGGAAAAAAATCGCTGGGACAGTTACTGAAATAAATCTTGATGGATTTTGAGACCAAATTCCTATAGTAATTTGTGAAGGAATCAACGGAATATTTTGGAAAAAAAATCCATAGAAGATTTCCTTGGACTTGAAATTTTTCGGCCAATTTCTGAAGGAATTTCAGAAGGAATCCCCAAGGAAATTGTAATTAAGCCATTTAATCAAGGAATTCTTCCAGGAGTTCCTCAAGCGATCAAGCGATTCAGGAATTCCTCCAGGCATTTCTCCAGGCATTCCTTAAAAACCAATTCTAGGTATTCCTGGGCGAATTCCATAAGTTATTTCTTCAGAAATTTCTTCAGGAATTCTTCTTAAAACTCCGCTAGGGATTTTCCCAAGGATTTTGTCCAAGGATTTCTCCAAAAATTCTTCCAGGGTTTCTTTCTAGAATTCCACCACAGATTCCTTCACGAATTCTCTCCAAGAATTTCTCTATGGATTCATGTTAAAAAATCTTCCAGAAATGTCTACAGAAATTCTTTCAGGAATACTTCCAGTAGTTTCTTCAGGAATCTATGGATTAATTTAGGATAGCTCCAGGCATTCCTCCAGGAAATTATGCAAACATTTCTCCAGACATTCCGCCATGAATTCCTCCTGGCATTCCTTAAGGATTTCTTCCACACATCCTTCCGGGAACTTCCTCCAGGAATTCTTCCAGGAATTTCTCCAGGGGTTTCTTCAGAAATTCCATCAGGAATTCCTCCTAGAATTTCTCTAGAGGTATCTGCAGGAGTACATCCAGTTTTTTTCTGAGAATTCTTCCAGAGCTTCCTCCGGGAGTTCTTCCAGGAATTTCTCCAAGTATTCCCCTTCAAACTCCATCACGGATTTACTCAGAAATTCTTCCAGGGATTCATCCCAGAATTCCTCCATAGATTCCTCCAGGAGTTTCATCTAGGAGTTCATTCAGGGACTTCGCAGGAACTCCTCCAAGAGTTTTCCAGGGTTTTCTTCCAAAATTTCTCCAGGAATTTCTCCTAGAATTTCTCTAGATGCACGAGAATACCCAAGTAACAATTTGATGCTGTACAAACGTTTCTCCAACTATTTTTAATCAGCCTTCATTTGAACAAAAGCTGAGCGCAAGAGGTACAATTCTTTATTCAGCTCCTTAACATCTAATTTTGGTGATTTTATTCAACCTTTAGCTGATTTGAGGATCATTGGAAGGCTGATTTAAGGCTTAATATGCTCTTAATCAGTAACGAATTCAATTTATTAATTGTGTAAAAATAAATAAGAACGCTTTCGTGAGTCTATTTTTATCATTAGCTGCGTCTAATTCCAGAAGAGATGTTAAGGAATGTATACATTATTCTGTGGGAAAACTGGGAATTGAACTCGGACCTCCTGATTTATAGTTACTCACCATCAGGGATACCAGATGTTTTTTTGAAAAATCTGTATCACTTTTTTCAAAAATTTGGGAGAGAAATCTGTACCCCATACAAAAATAAAAAGACCTCTCGAGCTCAAAAATCTGTATCTCATATAAAACAAAAACTGTATGGGTCCTCAAAAATCTGTATAATACTGATAAATCTGTATAAATGGCATTCCTGCTCACCATAGCACCTACACCACACACAATTGTATACTTATCCTCACAAACAAGAGCATTACTTGTTGTGTCTGAATACCCAAGAACATAAGTTGAATTAAGTTTGTATTGATGCTGAAGAAGCAATGTGGACTTCACGAAAACCATGTTTGGGTCAGCTGTCAAAAATTATTTGATTAAACGTTGAACAACAGATGATTAATTCTGCATTTTAGTGTATGTTTTAAAGCTGGCTACCCAGATGAATAATATTCTATTCAGCTTGATATTCAGCCATCTACGTATTGCTGATTAAAGAGGTTGAACAAGTCATACTTCAGACCAATATTCTGCTGTCATTGTGTTCAGCTCTTGACACCATTAACCAGATATTGCTCAGCTAATACTCTCACTGTTCAGCATTCATTGTTACTTGAGTATCCAGGAATATCTCTAGGAATTATTCCAGAGATTCCTTCAAGAATTCATCCAGGAATTCCTCCAGGGATTCCCCTTGGAATTTTTTCACTGATTTTCAGTTATTACTCAAGGGATTCATTCAAGAATGTCTCTAGGAATTTCTCAACGAATTCCCCTAGGAATTCACCCATGAATTACTTCAAGCATTTCTCCAATGATTCCTTCAGGAATTCCTCCAGGCATTCCTGCAAGCGCTCCTCAAAAAACTCCAGGAAATCCTGAAAAAAAAATTTCAGATGTTTTTCCAATAATTCCTCCCAGAATTTATGTACGGATTTGTACAGCAATTTGTCCAGGAATTCCTCCAGGAAATCTTCCTAGGATTCCTCCAGGAAACCTTCTTGTAACTCCACTAGACATTCCTTCAAAATTTCCTCCAGGGATTCCTCCAAGTGTTCCACCAGAAATTTGTCCAGATATATCTCCATGAATTCCTTCATGCATTCATCCAGGAATTACTCCATGCATTCTTCCAGGATTTTTTCCAGGGATTGGTACAGGAATGCTTCCGGGGGTATTTTCAGAAATTCGTCCTGGAATTTCGCTTGTGATTCCTTCCGAAATTGCTCTCGGGATATCATCAAAACAAATATTCAAGGGTTCCTTCAGATATTCCAAAACGGCTTACATCACCTTTTGCAGGGATGCACCCAAGAAAATATTCAGGGATGCCTCAAGGGAAATATTTTCCTAATTTTCTTTAACAGATTTCAGAAGTTCATGCACGGATTTAGTCAGGGAGCCAACTTTGAACTCATTAAAGAACATGTTCTGCAGCTTTGCAAGGAATTCTTTCAGAAACTGTTCTTGCGATTCTTTCCGGAGTGTATCCTGGGATTTTTTTTCAAGAAATCCTTTTTAAACTTATCCATGAGTTTTTCCAGGAACTACTACACAGATTTATCTAGGAGATTTTTCAGGGTTGTTTTGAGGGTGTTGCTTTAAGAAAGTCCTTCACAGATTCTTCCACAAATTGATTTAGGAATTCCTTCAGAAGTTTTCCCTGGAATGCCTCGAGGGTCCTCCAACAATTGTTATAGGACTTTTCCTGAGATTTCTTCAGGAATTTTATCAGGGAATCAACACCATGCTGATTTTTGTACAACAGGCGAGCTTTCTTCATCGTATTTTACACAATACAACAGCCTGGCTGTTGAGAGTCAAATAATGCTTTCAGAATATAGCATTAACATATTCAATTTCATCATGTTGCGTTTAGTTGTAAAAGCTAGCAGGTATAAATTAGCTAGTGGTCCCCGCTCCACAACTTTTAGAAATTCTGTGAAGAACTCTCACGGAATTTCTTAAAGTTGTCTGAGGATAAAACTTTGCTTGGCTGCTATTACGATTCTAGTAACAATTCGTCTACCCACTTACACTATAGCTATGACGCAAAACTTCAATAAAAATTCAAAGAATCTTCCTCATCCTGGCTCCACCTTTTATGACATCAATTACTACCCCATAATCTGCGCTTCTACATAGAAAAGAAGTGCACATCAAACCCACCATTGATTGATTTATTGCACTCCAGAGGACCACCACCGCTGCTGCTGGCGCAACAGCTTCGATATGCTAGGAACCCGCTCAATGTAATCTAGATTTATGATGAAGTAAATGAGACTCTTCTAGTTCGTTCCCATCGTCGTCGCCGCTGCCGCCGTCGCCGTTCGTATCTCGTTTATGTCATCGTTAGTGTTTGGCGAAGCCCTTCTCTGACCGACATCGATGGCGACGGCGGCCCAAGTTCTTGAAGGCAAGCGACAAAGACGAGGACCTAACTATGGCAAAAAGAAGAGACACCGACTAACAATGCGCGGTGCCGCCCGGGTACTACGTAGGAGGCGGCAATTTTATTTTTCCGATCGCAATTATTCACGATCACAAGAAGGATTCTATATGCTGGTGGTGGGTGAGTGCCCAATGATGGTAGTTATGGGCGCGCCACGCTAACCACCCAAGTTAGTTCATTGATAGAACGGGGAAGCTATCGAGGCTGGTTGTCGTATAAACGCCGCCGCCAAGAATAGTATGACATCGTCTCCCGGGAAAGGCAGCGGTACCAGGAATAACACAAATTTTATTGACACTTCCGAAGAGTGTAAAGTGATTACGAAGAATTTTTCCGCCATCCATAAAGCATACTACAGTAGGCATAGGTGTGTATAGAGGTGTTTATTAGGGAACTCTACATGGAAGGGATTTATTTTAGTAGTGCCAGTAAATATTTGAAGAAACTAATGCAATTATTGATGATATTTTGTAAGGAATCTCTGTGAAAATCTCACTTAAGGTTCAAAAAAAAAAAACGTTTAGAATCTCACTGATGATTTCATTTAGAACTTAGTAATCTTAACCTGTTCAACGAAAATGACCCCTGTTGATGATGATGGCGCATTCGCTCGCCCAATGCTGACCGTGAAATAAGCTATATTGGCTTTTGTCCTGTCGATATTAGTTGAAATAGAAATGATAGCAGTACAAACCGTCACAAGAATTTTGAAGACAACTCAAATCAATAAACTAGCTTTGCATTACTTGTATTACAGATTGTCCTCTGGATACACCCCTGAACCTCAACCGTTGCCAACGGTACCTTTCTGGAAGCAACCGATGCATGAAAAAGCAGCCTGGTAAAGTAAGTCTCTGCGCGGCACGACGACGACCGACGACGCACGGCGACGGAGCAGTCAATAAAGTCTGCTGAACTGGGTTCAGCTTGTCAACTACCTGCCACTGAAGGTGCCTACACATACACTTCCGGACAATCCGAGTCCCGAACCACCATCCAACAAAGGAGTGACGAAGCAAAAGTTGGCGAGAACTTCCGTTCCGTCTCCCGTTGACAACGACTACGAAGACGGCGACGACGGCGACGGCTATGTCGATTTGCCTTCAATAGCTACCGTTCTCAGTGGGGGTTGGCGTTGGCACGGAAGAAGCTCTCCTGGTTCGGTGCAGACGACACAGCCAGCCACCAGAATGGAAGGCAAAATCAGAAATTATTTTTCACGCCAAAATGAGCATAAATTTGTTTCACAAAATTTATACCCGTCGATCGTTGCTTGGTTGAATGGTTGTCGTCGTCGTTGCTCCCGTCGTCGAACGTGGCTTATGGTTGTTAGGTTATTTTTTACAAAACCGTCGTTGGCGTAACTAGAATCCTGTGGTAGTGGGTGACAATTTGTTCTTCAGTAGAAGCAAGAATATATCCAGAAGACTAAGTGTCAGGCGATAACGATCATTTTCAAAAGAATTTCTTACTGAGAGCTCAGCAGAACTTCCAAAAAGAGTTCTGTAAGAATTCTTTCAAAACTTTGAACTCCAAGGCTTGCATAGGCTTCCAAACCCTAGGGGACTTTCTGGTGGAATTTCCAAATAATATTCTGGCCAAACTTCATGCAAAAACAGATTCTGTTGAGGAGTCCTATGAGTGAATCCAAGGATGAATGTCACAATGGCTGCCTGTCAAATACTTAAGCCACGGATTTTGTCATCCAAACATCAAACACACAGCGCTGAAAAAGCTGCTCATTTCTTGTTAACTCGTGGTAGTATTTTCAGTATGGTGGCCCACATATAAAAAACAAAAATTTCGAAACATGCCAAGTCTTACCTCCTAAATCAGTTGTTTTGGACTCTCAGAAGCTACGTTCAAAATTTGAGCAAAATTAGTTAAGCCTAAGGGGGCGCTCAAAATGCTTGAAGTTTGGGAAAACTTGGCCAAATGTATGCAAAAATTTTAAGTTTTCAAATTTTGCCGCTAAGTGGCGCTGTAAGCGTTCAATCATCAAACCCTTTGGTATTATTGTAGGTCACTATATGCCAAACTATATGGGGTCTCCAGTAAGCCTAGTGGTTAAGGCTATGGATCGCCAATCCGGAGACGGCGGGTTCGATTCCCGTTCCAGTCGGGAAAATTTTCTCGACTCTCTGGGCATAGTGTATCATTCTACTTGCCTCACAATATACAAATTCATGCAATGGTTGGCAAAGAAAGCCCTTCAATTAATAACTGTGGAAATGCTCAAAAGAACACTAAGTTGAAGCGAGGCAGGCCAAGTCCCAGTGGGGACGTAGAGCCATAAAGAAGAAGAAGAAGAAGAAAAAGTATATGCCAAACAACTTTGTCTAAGACCGCAAAGTGATTCAACGTCTGTGACAAAAGTTATACCCTAGGTAAAGTGAGGATAAACTTTGTTATTCATGATCACTTAACCTAATTTACAGCTCTATTGTCCACTGGGGCACTACGTGAGCGATTTCAATTGACAGCTGCACTTACATTTTGTACAGCGCCTAGATTCTATTCTATTTTATGGAAATGGTTGCCTTTTTGCTGCTTTCACTTTTTCTACTTTATACCTAGTAGAATGATGAGCACAAGGATGATGATGGATGGCCGTTGTTCCTTTCCAGTCCGATTGGGGGTCCATTATGAGTAGCAGTTCGCCGATGTCCAGGTGTCCTGGTCCGTTTGAGCCATGGGGCTCAGAAGAGGGTCAGTGTCAGTTGCTCTCGGGGGAAAAGCAACTGACGAAAAATTGCAAGTGCCGGGGCTGGGAATCGAACCCATGACCATCCGCATATGAAGCGAACGTGTGACCAACTACGCCACGGGCCCCGGCTGGATAAACTTTATTGCTGTTTTTCCAATACATGTAAAGGAATAATATCAATAATGAAATCTCAATACTTTGCCTCACTTTGCCCCACTTTTTCCACAGCCGTCGGATCACTTCGCGGTCTTCGACAAAATTCTTTGGGATATAGTCACCTACAATAATACCAAAAGTGTTTATTTATTGAACGCTTACAGCGCCACCTAGCGGTACAATTCGAAAACTTAAAATTTCTGCATACATTTGGCCAAGTTTTCCTATACATACTTCAAGCGTTTTGAGCGCCCCCTTAGGGGTTGTTCATAAACCACGTAGACCAAAATTTGGGTATCTTAGACCCCCCTCCCCCCTCGTAGACTTTTGTCCATACAAAAATTTTGAAATTTGTATGGAGCGTAGACTTTGGTTTGTGGAGCGGATCTGGTTGGATGGTTAGAACACTTGACTATCACGCCGAGGACCTGGGATCGAACCCTACTCCCGACAAACTCACAAAATGTGAGTTCTTCCTTCGGAAGGGAAGTGAAGCGTGGGTCCCGAAATGAACTTGCCTAGGGCTAAAATTCTCGTTAACACAGATAAAAAAAAGCTAAAATATGTTTTTTTAAATTTTCTTTTTCAATAACTTTGGGGCACGATAACTTTTTAACTGTTTGACTAATTCCAAATCTCTCAGCGTGCACATAAATATATTTTTTGCCGTCTTAAAACTGGATTTTTCCACGCAAAATTAAAGTTTGGGACGGTTTTTTGGCAGTTTTGTACTCATCACCAGATGCTAATCATCTCTTCTTTTTCTTTTTGGCTCGACGTCCGCACTGGGACATGGCCTGCCTCACTTCAACTAAGTGTTCTAAGAGCACTTCCACAGTTATTGATTGAAGGGCTTTCTTTACCTGCCATTGCATGAGTATGTACTATGTATATTGTGTGGAAAATACAATGATACACTATGCCCAGGGAGTCGAGAAAAATTTTCCAACCGGAATGGGAATCGAACTCGCCGTCTTCGGATGGGCAATTCTTATTCTTAACCAATAAACTAACTGGAGACCAATATTAGACCCGTCATTAGTGTAACTATTTTTAAGATTTTCATTAAATAAAAACTTCTCTCAAAATCTCGAACAAACATGACTGCCCAGCCAGCAATTTGGTTGCTATATCGAAGTTGCTACTGAAATCGTCACATATATATAGAACCAAAGAAATCGTATTCAATGAACGAAACAGGCATAAACATACTAAAGTGGAGGCCATGTCGAAACATATATACGATTACTGCGATTAAATCCAACATGATTTACGATTTCTCGTAAATTTTTTTATGATTTTGCCGATTTTATCCGTCTTAATATACGATTATGCATGATCTTTTTACGATTGAGTGTACCAATGTACGACTCAAGATTTTCAATTAAAAAAACAATCGGTGTCCAGTGAGAATCGAACTTAGATCCTTTAATTGAGAACTGCGCGTTATCTCTATTGGCTATATTGCCAAGTTGAAAATAGAGAGTTCAAAGTGAATGACATGAAAAGAATAAAAATTAGCATGATACGGTGCGAGACTTGTGGTGGGAGCGTTGTTGTTGTGTATTGAGTGGCACCAAAAGTGGTGCCGTGCAAGAGGCCCGGAATTCACATCGTTGTTGGAGTCTATACATCACTTATTGTAAGTCATCTGCTGTATATAAACAGTATGAAAGCCTATATATTTGGTTGAAATTATTGTTAACATGGTTGGAATGTGTCAACAACAACATGGATACCATGTAATGGATACCATTTTTTCTTTTTCTCGATCATACAAATATGTAAACAAAACCATTTACGATTTCCGAGATTATGATTCGACTATTAAAAGTGCAGTAACAATCATATGCGACTGTAAAAATGAATAAACGATTTCTACGATTTCATTCACTTCGTATACGACGCAAGTGTAACGCAAACGATCAATATACAATATTGTTATACTTGTATACGATTTCACCAATTTTCATCATACCTTTAGGTAGCATGCTCGATTTAGCAGATTCATATACGATGTGAAGCGAAAATTTCCACGATTCAAAGAAATCATATATACGATACTAGTGAACTTGCAGCTTGACACTAAGAATGTATGTTTTTTTTTACGATTCTATCCAACTCTGTGTGATTGGAGACGACTATATGAAACAAAATCTCAATTGAAATTAAATTTGGCATGAAATGCGATTTTACGCAATTATTGTCAACAAATATACAATATATATATATATATATATATATATATATATATATATATATATATATATATATATATATATATATATATATATATATATATATATATATATATATATATATATATATATATATATATATATATATATATATAATGAGTTTGAAGTTCCTTTGAGGCAACAAAACTCAAGAACGGCTGAACCGATCAGCATGACTCATGCACGGTTCGGTTCGTATTCGTGGTGGCTGTGTTTATATGTACAAAAAGTGACGAAAATAAACTAGAAAAGTAAAAAAAATGATGAAGTGCTAATTATTCATGAGCTGGGAAGGAAATCAACACGACCAAAATGAAACCAATCTAGAGTGCGGTGCGTCAATGACCTCAACAGTTGTCAAATCACAACAATTATACAATTCTGATTTAATATATGAAAATAAACGATTATTTCCACACAATGATTTACGATATGTGGTTGGCTGGGTGATTTTTTTTACTGTGCTCATTAAAAGATTTTTTAGAAAAACTACAACTCACTAGCTTCAAATCGATAACAGTTAATTTAAACCCTAGTCGTGCATTGGGGTCATTACGACCCAGTCAGGCACACTAAGCGTACAATGCCTCAACGAAGTGAGCTCTAGCTAATGCTTGAAGACTGGTTTGGAATTGATGATTAAAAAAAAACTTTGAGCTGTGACAAATTTTAATATGTTGGACACTTCTATCATAAAAATGATCAGCTTTATAACCAAATAAAAAAAATGTGTATCACGATAGTCCAAGCTCCACTTTATAAACTTTCTATGTAATGGCTGAAATTTGAATGTGAAATATGTTTTTCAAACAATCATTTAGAAGTTTTCTTTTGAAATGCAATTGGATAATCCTCAAATTTCTCAAAGGTTGATTTTAGAAATCTTAAGGGATTTCTTCGGAAATTCCTCAATAAAAATCGTCAGAATCCGACTTTCTGTAGAGGTTTCTCTTGAAAATTTTCTTGAGATTAATTTAGAAAAGTATTTCTTTGGAAAATTCTTCTTATTTTTTTCCAGTAATTCCTTCAGAAAGTCTTTCATGAAATATTCTGCCAGGGATGTTTTCTCATATATCTCTGGGAGTTCTTTCTGTTTAGTAAGAATATCCATGGAATGAACTTTTCTGATTTTCCCACACATTCATTCTACTAAGAACCAAAATATTAGTCACTCTCTTATAAATCCTTCCCTGGAGTTCTTCCGAAATTGTTCCTTAGAAAATCCTGTTGGGAATACTCTCAGACAATCTTCCACTGATTCCTTCAGAATAGGGATTGTTTTATAAAAATGACCATGCATTGCTACCTCCGGTGCATCAGTGTCCTCAGAAATTACTTCATGTTTTTTTTTTGTTTTTGGAAATTTCTCCTAGCCCCACGTTTTCACTAGACAGAAATGTCTTGCTAGTTTGCTGCCAGGAAGAGAAAAAGTAATAGAAATGATCAGCACCGCTGGTCTCCAAGCAAATTGCGAGAGAATATTTCTGTCATGAAACATCTGTTCAGAAAAAAAGGGTAGGATATTTCTGTCTAGTGGAGACGTCGGATAAGATTTTTTCGTCGAATTCTTGAAGAAAAACGGAAGTTCTAAATTCGTTCAATATTTCTAAAAGGATTTCTTCAGAACATCTTTCAAAGTTTTCTTCAAAACTCTGTCAGTGATTGCCAAAGATAATCCTCCAGGGATTGGTAAAATATTTGCTAAAGTTTCCTAGAGAAATTCTTCCATAGATTTTTTAAGAAATTTTTTCGAAGATTCATCTAAAACATATACAGGGGGTGGCCAAAATGTTTGGGATAGGCAACTTTTTTTCTTCCACAAAAAAAATTCAACATGCTGTAACTTTTCATAGAGTGCATCAAAAAATCTCAAATTTTGACTGTTTATAAACCTGTTATATGTGCATCATTGGTACAAATTTGGGCTCGATTGAATAATTTTTCGCGAAGTTAGAACCGTTCGGGTAAAACACTATTTTTTAGACAACTCATTTTTGAGCTGTCATATCTCGGAAACCAGTGAACCGAATTGAATTAATTTTTTAACGTTTATCAACAATATATTGATACTTGATACAACGTTTTACATTGTTATATTTTCTCACGGCGAATTAAGTTATACCGGGTTGAAATTTTTACCCATAAAGAGGAAAATAAGTCAAATTTACAATACCACACAAAAATTACTAAATATATTCTTCCTTTAATCTGAATAGGCTCTAATATATCTGATTGAAGATAACTTGAGAACAGAAGATGAAAACCTTTGGATATCAACACTAAAATTTATTGACATTGACGTAAAAAAATTACATTTTTTCGAGAAAAATCCAAAAAGTGTCAATCCATGATAACTTTTTTCAACGTTCAAAAAATATCTATGTTTTAATAGTTTGTGAAGCATTTGTATATTGTTAGTGTACAATCAAAATTTCATTCAATTCGGTTCACTGGTTTCCGAGATATGACAGCTCAAAAATGAGTTGTCTAAAAAATAGTGTTTTACCCGAACCGTTCTAACTTTGCGAAAGATTAATCAATCGAGCCCAAATTTGTACCAGTAATCCACATTAGACCGGCCCAAAAACAAAAATGTCGAAAAATTCCACGGGGCACCCTCTAGAATCGTGCCTTTGGATGAGAAGAACAATCTGTGAAAATTTCAGCTCAATCGGTTTAAAATTGAGCTGGCGCAAATGAGTTGAAGGTTTGTATGGGATTTTCAGTCCAAATATATGGGAAATTGGATGGCCTACAGTCTCTCACTCAGTACGCCGATTCAGCGAGTTCGATTTAGCTCAGAATTGAAAGAATGGTAGTTGATACCCTAAGGAACAATTTTGTAGAAGACCATATCATGATAAAACTTAATTTTACTTGCGGTTTCAGCTAACGAAAGCAGGATGAGGAAATCTTCCCCCGTTTACTCTCGGTTGTTACATGCAGCACGTGTTTGCTGTTCGAAACTTGCGATCTACATCATAAGCGGCTATGTTGTCCGTCATTTCAATTGCTCACGCACGTGTGCGGGTATCGAAACAATGAAGAATCACATAGCTGCCTATGATGTAGCGCGCAAGCTTCGACCGACAAACACGTGCTCCATGTAACAACCGAGAGTAAACGGGGGAAGATGTCCTCATCCTGCTTTCGTTAGCTGAAACTGCTACTAAATTAAGTTTTATCATGATATGGTCTTCTACAAAATTGTTCCTTAGGGTATCAACTACCATTCTTTCAATTCTGAGCTAAATCGAACTCGCTGAATCGGTGTACTGAGTGAGAGACTGTAGGCCATCCAATTTCCCATATATTTGGACTGAAAATCCCATACAAACCTTCAACTCATTTGCGCCAGCTCAGTTTTAAACCGATTGAGCTGAATCTTTCACAGATTGTTCTTCTCATCCAAAGGTACGATTCTAGAGGGTGCCCCGTGAATTTTTCCAACTTTTCTTTCTCGCCATATAAATGTGGGCCGGTCTAATCCACATATAACAGGTTGATAAACAGTCAAAATTTGAGATTTTTTTATGCACTTTATGAAAAGTTATACCATGTTGAACTTTTTTGTGAGAGAAAAAAAGTTGCCTATCCCAAACATTTTGGCCATCCCCTGTACAACATCTACTTTGGATTCCTTCGAAAATTGCACTATGGATGTCTTCAGAAATTACTACAGGAATTTATTTATAAAATCTTTCAATAGTTCTTTCAGGGAATCATGAGGAAATTTCTCCAGGGCTTTCTTCAAAATTTCTTTAGAAAATGTTTACCAAGAATCCGTTTGGGTAGTTTTTCGTGGATTCCTTCTGAAACTTTTCTTAATTTTTATATTTTTGTGTTAAACTTATGCTTATTATAGACTTCTGAAACTTCTCCTGAGATCCCTGCAGATATTCATCCAAGGATTCATTCAGAAGTTCCAGAAGTATTTCTTGTATTCCCCCAGAAACTTCTCCAGCATCTCCTCCAATAAAACCTCTACGGTTCAGAATTTTCTCCAGAGATATTTTCTTGGAATTTCTACAGCAAATCCATTGGAAATTCCTATATATTTTATTTTATTCCTTAAGGATTTTTTAGGAAAATTTTCCAAGTACTCTATTGAAGTATTTCTTCAGGATATCTCTCAGATTTTCTCAATGAATTTTCTCGGAATTTCATCAAGCGTTTTTCAAAAAGTTTCTCCTGGTAATCCTTGTGGAATTACTTCAGAAATTCCTCCTGAGATTTCTAAATTAACATCTCTGGAATTCCTTCAAACATTTTTTACAAGAACTAGACTGGAGATTAAAAAAAAATATTTAGGTATTTTTTAAGTGATTTTTTCATGGGTTCCTTTTGTTATTTTTTCATAAATTTTACAGAGACTCTTCCAGTATTTAAAGGATTTTCCTGGTATTCTAGCAAGAGATTTCCTCGAAAGCACTTCCACATATTTTATTTTTTTTTTCTTAAACCCTCCTTATGCATTTGGGTAATAACCGTGCACTACGTCAATGAAGTGTTGCATTAGGAAAGTTGAAAATTCCTTAGAAATTGCTTCAGGATTTTATTGAGAGATTCAAGTACAAGTAGTACTCGCAATATGAAATATCTGTCAAAGGATATGTATAGGAGGGTGGAATTAAAAGGTACAAAACTGATTACAGATTAGTAGAGATCAATAGAGTGAAATCTTAAACATTTTTGGAAGCATTGCTGAACTTAAATCTCTGAAGAAATGTTTGTAGTAATCTCTGGAGAAAGTCCCACAATAATACTCGAAGGTACTCCTTGGGATATCTTTGAAGGAATTTCCAGCCGAATTTCATGGGGAAATTTACGAGGAATTTTGGTGGTAATTCCACGGAAAAATTCCTGTCGGAACTTCTGGAGTACTTTCCGAGCAAATATTTCTAACGGACACCCTTGAGAAGTTTCTGAGGGTGTTTTCGGTGAAACTTCTTAAGCAATCCATGAAAAACTCGTGGAGATACTTCAGGAGAATTACTTCAAACAATTTTTTGGTACAATTTCTCCAAATATGAGAGCAAGTCTTGCAGTTTTCTTTTGGAAATCAAGGTTCTAAATAAATTATTTGAGGAATCACTGAGAAAATTCCTGAAAACAAGTTTTTTTTTAAGGAATCTCTATAAGAATACCTGGAAGAAACTTCAAGTAGTCCTAGAATTCTTGTAAATATCCCCAAGAAGTGGCACACAGTAACATAGCACGCACACAATACATAATAAATAACACATAATTTGATGTCCAATACATTCCTAAGAAGAAGGGAAAATAAATGTGTCCAGATTGGAAGCCATTACCCTGAATCGAAGTCTCAAGGAATAATTCGTGGAGGAGTGTTGAAAGTAATGGCTCAGGTAATCAATGAACTCATTCTATCCCAGGAGAATATAAGGAATATAAAAAAAACTCCTGTTAGAACCTTTTTTAGAATTCCAACGAGAATTCCAACAAAAATTTCTGAAAGAATAAAAATATCTGAAGGCATTCACAGAAGATTTCTTGCTAGAATCATTGAAGGGATCTGCGAAGAAATTCCTGAAAAAAAAAACTCTGAATCAATCCTAACTGGGATTTGTAGATGTAATCCTGCAGGAATCTGTGAAGAAAAATTTACCGGAATAACATTTCTTAAGAAATTTCTAGAAATAAATTCCTGGAGAAGAACTTATGAAAGAATTTCCTAAGACATTTCTGAAGCAATAAATGTACGAATTTCTGAAGCAATGTTTTCAATTCCATAACAGAGTTTTTGGGAATACCTAAACAATTATTGAAGAAACCCATGGATAAGTTCCAATGGAAAGCTTTGAAAAAATTATTGAAAAACTTCTGAAAAAATACCAAGAAAACGTCCACGTTTAAAAAAAATGTTGACATTCTGAAAGAAGTCATTGGTCACATGTCACATATCAGCCAGATAGATCTAAAATAAAAGGTGCATGTAGAATAGCTTAATGTTAAGTAAATACGGGTTTATCAGTATAGAAGGTCCTGAAATTTGTGAACCATGAGTAACCAGCTTTGATTTTACCTTGACAGTACTGTAAAAAAGGAGTAAATAAAAGTATACAATAAACATTGTAAAGTTGCCAAGTTTCAACATAAAATTCAGACATAAATAATGCAGAAATTTAATCGATAGTTAAAAAATATGTGTAAATTGCAGCCGTTACAGAGGAAATGGGTGAAATCCGAAGTGTTTATGTCCATATTAATTCAAGAAATATGGCTATTTTGGAGAATTTTCACAAGACTTTAGTAGTATTCCAAGTACCAAGGATTATTTCATCATGTTCCTTATCAATATATACATTTAATAATATTAATTTTGAATATTCAAACCAAAAGTGGATACTTTTGTGTCTTTTTATTCCGCCTTTTTTTTACTTACACGTTTATTTTATGCTCATGCGCCGACAAGCATAACGGAGCCGAATTCAGTTATTTTTTTTTTACAATTTCATGTTTTTGACTTATAAACTATGTTAGTTTTGGGGAACCGTAAAACTCGCGGTTTGGTTGAGGTTAGGGGGAACAAAAATTTGTGAGGAAAGGATAGGGTGATGGGGGCTTTTTGTTGACACATGACAGCATGGTGTGGCGTATTGATGCTGGACAAACGTAGAGTGAACAAACAACCTGTAACGCTACAAACAGAAGATTTTCGAAGGGACACGAAGTGGACAAGCGAAGCCCTACCTGTAGTCTTCCTCAGTGTCAGTTGTAACAACAAACACACAATCAAAAAGGGTATTCTGCTCAGAGTTCGAACAAGATCTAAAAAAGATAGAATTTAAATGCCACATCAAGGGATACCTGGCAACCCTTGTCCTACTCCTAGATACTCCAACGAATACCACCTCCTCCATTCAGGGCTTGTGTTTCGCATTCCGAAAATAATGTTGTACCTCCATAGTTCGAAACCAAGGTAACCGAAGCCAGAAAAATCTTCCACTCGCTTGTCTGAGGTTGTTTCGATTTTACGCCTCTCTACAACAAAAGTTTTTCGCAGAGCATGGAACTTCACCCGGTGTGGCACAGCCTCACCCTGGAGGGCCAGCCACAGCCTCATACCCAGAAACGTTCCCAGAGTATGGTGGCAACGTGGAACACGAGTTGCGACCGGCGGCGTGTTGTTGTGAAACACCAATAGAGTGGCTTATGAAAAATTAGTATCAACTCTCGTCGTCGTCGTCATCGGTGGCATTCTGCTGGCAAAGGACGGCCGATACTCTGACAGGGCGAGACAAACATCAGAGCGATGCGATATGGGTTGGAGTTCATGCCGGATCATGATGAGTTCGTCGGGGTGCGGAGTACGCCAACGGGGACGTTGTTGGGGATGAGCGAGCATTGATGGGTCGTGATTACTGTTTGATGGGTTTGTGACATGAGACAGGGAATGGCAAATTTATGAACTGAGCTTGAGCATCACCAACAACTGTCGAAACCACACTACTGTACTGCGCTGGGATGGAGCCATGTGCTGCGGTGGGAAATAATTCACCGGAAAAGCTGGAATGTTTCTGTCGTTTTTATTGATAATAAAAATCTATTATGGTGATTGAGATTGACTGTGGTTAATGGATGTGACAAAGCACAATAACCGGAATAATCATAAATAGAGGTGAGATAATAGTTTTCTCCGCTGACCGACATCCCGGCGAAGTGCTCCGAACCTAATTGATGCAATACATTAGGTTATGAGTGCTAATCTGCTGAAATCAACATCAGCAAAAGCTCAATTGAGCCAAACTCTCCAAGATCATAATCATCACCATTTAATTGAATTTCTCTTTCATCAAATTGCTCTGGAGGCGTTTAGCACTTCAATGCCGGCGCAGCAGCATCGGCAACGTCTCTGAATAGAAAGACATGATGCACTCTCGCTCCGGTCGGTGGGGTAACTGGACGAAAAGCGTAAAATAGATGATTTCTAATTGAAATGCGAGCCAAACTATTTGCTGCTTCGGAAACGTGTAGATGGATACCGTTCAGGTTTAAATGGAAAGAAAACAGAAGCCAGGGGAGATGAGTTCAACTTTGTTTAAAATGTTGCTGCTCCTCATTCAATACACATATTCTTGATAAATTGGTAATTGGATATCGGTAGAAAGGCAAATAGGTGAAAATTGCTAGTGAGCTTTCAGCGTATTGAAGCAATGACTAAATGGCACAGGTATATCTTTAGCTTCTTATTTTCACTTCATCCATGCCACAAAGTGTGTTAGGAATTTTAAAGTTCATTCTTTTTGAATTGAAATATCAATCTCTGGTATAAAAGCTTAGTGTTTCAACGCTTGATGGACATAGGGTTATTCATGTATTTTGGACAGGCTGAGGAAAACGTTGCAAAAATCGTCACCTAGCTTTCTTAGAAATCAATTGATTATTTTGCAAAGTTGCCAATGCGCTAATAATATGATTGTGCTTTGCGTTCCTGGTGACAAAAACCTTAACGAAAGCATTTTAAGCTGAAAAAATCGCAATTTCCGATTGCCTGTAAGAATTGCATTTTGGACACCGAATATATGTTTTGGACACCCTCAGGTATATATAATTTGGACAGGGCAATTATCTCAATGTTTAGCCATGAATACTGGTAAATCATGGAAGTAGCATAAATTAAAACATATTTTCTTACAAATAATCAAATTTCTCCGCATAACTGGCACCTATTTTGTTAACTATTACAGTTTTTGTTAACCCTCGAGTAATCGCGCTGTTGTATTTTGTACAACACGTTGAAAAAACTCGCTTTTTGTACTCCGCTTTAGTGTGGTGCTGACGCAGGTAGCCAACCGCGCGAGTTACGGAAGGTTAAAATCGAGGAAATATCGCCAGACCCACAGAATACGCCTCCAAGTATGCAATCGCACTGCATCGCCATGTATATCGTCAGATGACCAAAATATATTTACAGTAGAAAATTTGTAATGTATTTTGGACAACACCTATTTTAAACTATTTTAAACGTTCTAGATGAATGTTGAGAGATTGGATGACTAACGCTTCTTTATTGAACATGTTTCAATGTAATAAGGCTTTTAAATTTCTTACAATTATTAATTCAACGATTTTGAGGCGAATATTGTATGTGACTGTGAAGTGTATGACGTCTTGCATACCTGTGCATTTGAGGGGTTTTAGTGAAATAATTTACATTTTCGATAATTTTGAAGTAAATTCTTAATTGTTAAGCGTATTTTCAACGTGAGTCATCAGAATAGGGTCTATTTGATCCATTAATCGATATTGAGAAGTATCTACTTTTATTAGCTCTCCGGAACAAGGCATACATCGCCGTGCATGTCCAAATTATATTTTTTACCCTATGTGGAATTCGACAAAAATGCTCGATTTTCGGATAATTAAACAATATGATATGCTTGAAATAAGTGAAGACTTGGCACACCTGTTTTAAAAGAATGGTAAACTGAAATGCGAAAATTGCGGAACAAAAAATTCACGTAGTTCTGGCGGGATCAGAATTCACGACCCCCAAGTGCGCCAGACGGGCTGCAAAACGGTGAGTCGATAAGGAGAGCGTCCAATATAGCTGTGGTCCTCACAAGTTCCTACCTCATGCTTCCACGGGTCAAGCGATGACATAGACCGCCAGCTAAGAGTTGTGTGCTTAGCTGGTAGTGCGGCCTGGGAACTGTTGTTCACCAAGGAGGTGCGGCTCAAACAGCGTCTGTTCTGGCATCCAGCGGCTGAGTAAGAAACGCTGCACCACGCCCAGCTAGATCCAAGGTGGTAGCCCCATCAGCGTGGTCGTCCCAGTGTTGGTTGGAACGTTAAACAGAACTGGCACGATGGCCCTCCGGCGAGACAGGAGTGTTGGCGTAGGCCCAATAAGCCACCCGTAAAAAACCCCATTGCGAATAACATAGGAGAAAATACGACTCGATACAATCGGCAAAGACCCACGCGACGAAATAAGGACTACGATTGGAAACTTGGAACATGGAATTGCAAGTCACTAGGTTTCGCAGGATGTGACAGGATAATCTACGACGAACTACATCCCCGCAACTTCGACATCGTGGCATTGCAGGAACTTTGTTGGACTGGACAGAAAGTGTGGAAAAGCGGGCATCGAGCGGCTACCTTCTACCAAAGCTGTGGCACCACCAATGAACTGGGAAAAGGATTTATAGTGTTGGGCAAGATGCGACAACGTGTGATCGGGTGGCAGCCGATCAACGCAAGGATGTGCATGTTGAGAGTTAAGGGCCGTTTCTTCAACTACAGCATCATTAACGTCCACTGCCCACACGAAGGGAGACCCGATGACGAGAAAGAAGCGTTCTACGCGCAGTTAGAGCAAACATACGATGGTTGCTCGCCGCGTGACGTGAAAATCGTTGTCGGCGACATGAACGCGCAGGTAGGAAGGGAGGAAATGTACAGACCGGTAATCGGGCGAAACAGCCTGTACGCCGTATCGAAAGATAACGGCCAGCGATGCGTAAACTTTGCAGTCTCCCGTGGTATGGTAGTCCGAAGCACCTTCTTCCCCCGCAAAGATATCCGGCTACTATGTACAGCAGAGGCCACCCCGGCCTTAGCCTGACCGCAACAAGCAACAAGTGCGCCAGACAGAGCGCGTTAACCAACTTCACCACATAACAACAGTGCTGTCATCGAGGTGACTCCAAGTTACTCAGTGTGTAAGCTCTTCTGATCAACACACAAAGTTGTAACTATCAGTATGAGAATACGCCTCTTTGAAATATTATTACTCACACAAATTATACGGTTTTATTGAGCCCCCATACGTGTGCAAAACATCTTTGAGTGCAAGACTTTTTGATTCTTAAAGAAATTTCTAAAAAAAAGGATTCCAGTTAGGGTCAGTGTACCAATTATGGCACTACCTAAGGAAAGCTATTTATACAAAAATAACGAGAAGACCAACAAATGTCATCAATAAGTTAAAAGACAGCTTAGTTTCCATACTTTACAGGAAAAATATAGAAACGGATCCAAAACTACTTTTAATATTGATTATAGCGTGTGCCAATGATAGGAACCCTGTACCAGTTATGGTTATATTTTTTAACTCCGGTTCCATTTCGACCTATTTGCATGCATTCCTTATAGGGTTAGCCATAACTAGTACACTATGGCGAAAAAGGGTGCAAGGAAGCCGAAATTTAAGGAAAATGATTTATTTATACCATGATTTGAGGAAAATGTGGGGTTTAAATGAGAGCGACTATCTTTTGTGAACGCGATCTGTTGTTCACAATTTTTTTCTTGTTGATGTACATCGTTAAAGGGTGAAAATTAACTGGCGAATAATTGGTACTATAGCCATAATTGGTTCATTTACCCTATACCTTTCGAAATGTTTCCAAAGATTCTGTTGGAAATTTGTTCAAATATGTTTTCAGAAGTTCTTCTAGATATTTCTTCAAAAATTCCTCCAGGGATATAGAAAATGCTTCAGTAAATCAGAAATTCATTCGGCAGCTTTTCAGAAAGTCTTTCACAAATTCAGTCAGAAATTCTTCCAAGGTTTCCTCAAGAAACCTCTCGCAATCTTTCAAGGGATCATTCGATAAATTTTCGTCAGAAATGTCTTCAGGGATTTCTTTCAAAAATCCGTGGCTGCCACAAATTTCGATTTTCTTTGTGTTAGACCAACCAACCCCCCTCCCCCCTCGGAAACTTTTGGTTAAAATTCAACATTTTCAGAGGGAGCACAAATAAATGATTCAAGGAATTTTACAATTTTAAGGTTTAATAAGGGTCGAAAAGAAAATTTCTAAACAAACCTAGTTAGTTTATCGATTTTGCCCAATTGATTGCGTATTTTTTCCTAGAATTAATGTTTTATTTTTCATCCCTTCTTAACGAGTCAACAAGCACTGTGACAAAAGAAGAAAATGAGATTTGTTCTAGCCTTAATCTTCGTGGCGCTTTCTCCACTAAAGTCTTAAATGGATTACTCAAGAAACTCATCCGTCAATTGTTTCAAGAGTTCCTCAAAGTTTGTACAGGAATCGGTTAAAAAATTGAAATTTCTCATAATTTTCTGTGGTAAATCATTCAGAGATTTCTAGTTTGGGGGCTATCGACTGTGAGAACTTATATTGGAATGGTTTTCGGCATTTGCAGTCGGAAGATCAGCTAAAACGTTATCTTTTACTCTGATACGACGTTTCGGGCCTTTATTGGTCCTTTTTCAGGGGAATAGAATGGGTTAACGTTTTTTTTTTGTCATCGGGGACGAACAAAAAGACACAAAGGCCCCGAACAAAAAGACTACAAAGGCCCTCCAAGGACCAATTATTTCAAAATATCTTCCAAGGATTCATGTAGATATTGCCGACAGGCAATGATTCAGCAATTTTTTGTTCAGGAAATCTTTTAGAAGTTTTAAACATCTCTAGAATGTTTTTCGGAAATTCTTCAATGGATTGCTTCGGACATTTCGGGGATGTTCGGCCCCCTGCACCACCATCGGTGCTCATGACTGAAAATAAGTAAGTAGCTTCAGGAATTCTTTCAGGAACTAATGCAAAATGCCTTCACTTATTTATTCAAATACTTAATCACGGATTTCTTTAGAAAATTGTCAGAAATTCATCTGGGATTTTTTTCCAAAACCTGTTTTAGTAATTTGTTCCTGGATTTCCTCCTCCCTTGTATTCATCCATAGATTGCTTCGGGAATTTTCTTGCAGATTCTTTCATAAACTCACCCAAAGATCAGTTTGGAAGTTACCGCAAGGTCGCTCTAGAAATACTTCCGGAGAATATGTGGAGAATTAGCGTAGGTTCACGTAAAAGGAAATAAAAATCCTCCATTGATTCCACCAATGTTTTCAAAAAAGGCTTTTTTGTCAATCCTGTATGGTTTTGCCTTCCAGATGATTAATTGAGAAACTAGCGCAGAGACTTCTTCAGAAATTCCTCAAGATATTTCTTTTCCGTAAAATTCTTAAATTGTATGGTTGTTCTTACCACAAAAATCAAGTGATGGTTTCCTATGTTGTGTCTTATAGTATTTAATTTCGGCATGCTCACCCACACAGTCGGCGGTGATCTCTAACGATCAATTGGGCACAGATAAGTTGAAATTTCATTATTTTCCTTTGTCAGATTCCAAGACAAGTTGACAGTAAGAACACGAGCAAATATCATTGGCACGGATATCTTAAAATAAAAAAAAAATCCTGTAGAGATTTCATCAGGACTTCTTACGCTTATTTGTTAAAAAATCTAACAAAAACTTCTTCAGAAACTTCTCTATTAATTTATTCAATAATTCCTTCAAGAATTCCTCAGAAATTTCTACAGAAATCGCTTCAGAAATTGGATTCTTTGGACCGTCATCATGCACAAAATGCTCTGAAATTTGTGTATTGGTCGCCACACTCTTCTAACGCCCCTTGCCCTCTTGGGCGTTCCCTTACAAAAATTCCAGAGGCTTACGAGAAATTTCCCTTTGAATTCTTCAGAAATTATTCTTAATGTATCTGCAAGTCCATTGCAAAATCATCCAGAGATTTCTTGGAACAATTCTGCATGTATTATTTTGAAGCATCTTTCAGACACTTATTAGATATTTTTCCCAGAGATTCGGACAGCTTTTGAGGGATTATTTAAGAAAATCTTCCATGGATGGTTCAATAAACTCATCCAGAAGTTTTTTTTTCGGAAAATAACACATTCTTCTAGAGATTCCCAAAGAAATTTGTTCAAGGATATCATTTAAAAAAATCTTTCATTGATTTGCTCAGAAATTTCTCAATGTAATTCTTAAGAAAACCCTTTAGAGTTTTCTTCAAAAATTCCTCCATCGATACCTTTTGAAAAAAAAATCCGAAATTCTCAAAAAAAATATTCCCGAATTCTTTCACAAAATCTTCTATGAATTTCGTTGGAAATCATCCAGGGATTTGTTAAGCGATTTCTCTGGAGATTTGTCCAGAATTTCTCCAGCAAATCCTTTGTAAAGCTTTCATGGATTGTCCCCGAAATCCTTTAAAAATTCCTTTCATAAAGAAAATCTTCTACCGATTTAAAAAAAATATGGATTCTTTTAAAGAAAAGCTTTGATTCCTCAGAAATTTGCTCCAGCATACCATCCATTCACTGCTTCAGAAATTCCTCCAAGAATCTAAGGTCTTTCAGAAAGTCCTCCGGTGATTCTTTAGGTAAATCTTTCACGGATTCACAGATGAAAATTCACAGAAATTCTTCTTACGATACTATCAGACCAGCAGATTTTCTTCATAAATCCTTCTACAGTCGAACCTCTATGAGTCGATGTTCCTTGACTCGATATCGACTCATGGAGGATTTTTTTCCATACCGAAAACTAATATCTGGGTTACTATGATAGTTTTTTCCAAAATGCTTCTTAAAGAATTTCTGCTCCAATACTCGATATTTCCTTGAGTCGATTGTCCCTTCAATATCGACTCATGGAGGTTTTACTGTATAAATTCTATTTAACACACATAACTCCAGCAATACCTTCATAAATCAGGAATTGTTTATTTTTTCCACGAATTGCTTCGAAGATTCTTTTAAGATTTTTTTCGATAATTAGTTCAGCTTTATCCTAAAAAAAAAATCAAAGAATTTCTTGAGGATCGTATATTACTTCACGAGCACCTCCAGAGATTTATTGCATGATATCTTTCAGTGGTTTCCAGCAGGAATTCCTTCAAGGATTTCTGCAGAAGTCTGTATAGAGACCCTTTCGGAAATTCCTCTATGTCTTCTTCTTTGTGGCTCGACGTCCCCACTGGGACTTGGCCAGCCTTGCTTCAACTTAGTGTTCTTTTGAGCACTTCCACAGTTATATTAATTGAAGGGCTTTCTTTGCCTGCCATTGCATGAATTTGTATAATGTGAGGCAAGTACAATGATACACTATGCCCAGGGAGTCGAGAAAATTTTCCCGACCGGAACGGAAATCGAACCCGCCGTCTCCGGATTGGCGATTCATAGCCTTAATCGCTAGGCTAACTGGAGACCCACTTTATTCTCTATGTATTTTCTTAGAAATTTCTCCTTGATTTCGTTCTTGAACAGCTTTAGGAATTTCTTAAAAGATTTTTCAGAATCTTATTCAGAAATTTCTCCGAAATTTTTCCTTAAATTTTCAACAGGAATTTCGCTAGATTTATCCGTTTTTATTTCAGATATTTTTCCAGGAGTTCCCTCAGAATATTGTACGGGAGTTTTATAGAAATTTTGTTCAAGCAGTTCTTATAAAAGAATCTCAACATACCCTTTCAAAAAACCACAAATACAAGAGGTGTTCCAAGCATATTCCCCAGGAGGAAAAAAAATCAGGACGTTCAAAGATTCATACAGGAATTCATCTTAAAAATTTAACAGAAATTCTCTGAGGGTTTTATAAAAAAATTTTATATTAATCTATTAATATTCTCCAAGATTCTTTTTGAAACTGCTTTTGTAATTTCTCCAAAACTCCCAAGGATGCTAAAAATTTCATCCAAAATTCTTCTATGGATTTTTTTTCTGAAATTTGTTCAGAAGTCCTTCAGGAATTCTTCAAGGAATTTCTACAGGGAGTCCTGCGGAAAAATCTCTGGAAGAATAAGAAATTGTCTTCATAAAATTTGGGAAATAAATTTTGAAAGTACTTGGACAAACTGGATTCCTGTAACAACTCCTGCAAATATTGATCGAATAAAGCCAGAAAAGCTAAAATGACCAGAAAAAAACAAAAATCCACACGAAAACATTCTTCAACAAAATAACAGAAGAAATTGAATTACTTTTATCATTTCGGCACTCTCTCGGTAAGATACTGTATTTCAGCTTCGTGTTAGTCTCAGTCACGTTTCAAGGCATTTCAAGGCGTTTCTGTAGAATCCAAAGGGCTTTTTAAGGGTAGCTTAATAGCACATAACATAAGTAGAACTCTGGCTCAAAAAGTTGATGCCTTTCCGAGTTCGTACGCTTGTATACAGGGCATCGAAATGTCAAATGCATTATAACATTATTGCCATACTATTTTTCAGCATGTATACCATTTTTCATGGCTGTGAAGTAAAACAAAGACCTCATAGATCTAGACTGGCAGCACGTGGAGAACTGAAATAGGACATAAACAGTATTAAAACTTAGTAAACTCAAGTCAAAAATACGTTTTATGGCTTTAAATATAAAGGGAGATCGATATGTAAAACGTGGATGTGTTATTTCGAAGATTTCAATGAATTTATGACAAAATGAATAAATCGATTTTCAGCAGCTAGTTTTGCGTAAATCTCAGATGCCAGTCTTCGTTCCTGTATTCTTTGCCAAAACTGGAATACTGGTTGGATCAGATGTTTTTTGTTTACAAAAATAAATGACAGTTCGACGCCTTTTATGAAAGATATAACAGTTTCGCGTGCTGGAAAAGAATTCAACTTTGTCCTTCGTTCTGACCATGGAGTTCCACTTATGTTATGTGTTAATAGGCTCTCAGATGAATTTTCCAGGGATATCAGATGCATTTCAAGACGTTTTAATGCATTTCAGGAGGTTCACCAGGGTTTTCAGAGGGTTTCAGAGGCGTTACGGAATCGTTTTCGGGGATTTCAGAGGGTCTCGGGTGCGGTAGAGGGATTCCTAGAAGATTTTGAGGGATTTTCTAAGGTAATTCCTGAAGATTTTTTAAGATTTTAAACGGATTTCGAAAGCATTGCAGGTGCGTTATAGGTGGTTTCAGGGGGATTCAGGGGGTTTAGGCATTTTAATCAGATTCAGTGGATTTTCAGTGCATTTTAGAGGCGTTACATGGGCGTTTCTGGCAGAGGGAGTTTCAGGGGTTTTCGAATGTTTTTCAGGAAGTATCAGGGGACTTTGAGCAAGCGTAACAGGGGGCGTTTCCTTTTCATGTGCTTCAGAAGGTCTCAAGCGAGATTTTATAGGCATTTCAGGAAGATTCAGAGGATTTCAGCAGCTTCCAGAGGCATTACAAGGGCCCTTCAGGGTTCCGGAGGGTCTCAATTGCGTTATGGGGACCCGAGACAGATTCAAGTGGTTTTTGAAGACTTCAGAAAGTTTCTGAGGATTTTAAGTGGCTTTCATAGGCGTTTTGGGGGTTTTTGGGGGACCTCAGGGGCGTTACTTACCTTACCGGTCAGGCTAAGGCCTGAGTGGCCTCTGCTGTACATAGTAGCCGTCTCCATTCAACTGGGTCCATTGATTGATGTCTCCAGTTCCGCACTCTGCGAAGGGTCCGCAGATCGTCCTCCACCTGATCGACCCATCTAGCTCGCTGCGCACCACGTCTTCTCAGGGGCGTTGCAAGGGGTTTTGAGGTAGCTTCAGGGGGCCTACAGTGTTTAACAATATAGTTTCTATCACCTCTCTCAGGTGAGCTTCAGTGGGATTTGAGAGGCGTTCAAAGCGTTTCAGAAACGTTTCAGATGGTTTCAGAAGGGATTCTAGACGTTCCAGTCGGATAATGTTAGTTGATTATTTTTGTTGATTCCGATGATCTGATGAGATCCTTAACCCTAAAAGGGATACCTGGGGTCCATTGGACCCCAGGCGCCTTTCAGAGCTCGTCTTTGATGGAACACACTCAGCGAGGTGACGAAACTGAGGCCATGAAGGTATCCCTTTTAGGGTTAAACAAACATTGAACTCATAACTTGACAGCACATAGTTGTAAGAGGCTGTGTAAGCACGAATTTTATTCAAACACACAAGTTATGCATGTATAGATCTGAGATTTGTGCTTAACAAAGCTATTAGGGGTCTCCAGATAGCTTGGTGGTTAAGGCTATGGATTGCTAATTCCCATTTCGCTCAGGAAAATTTTCTCGATTCCCTGGACTTAGTGTGTCATTATGCTTGCCTCACAATATCCAAATTCATGCAATGGCAGGCAAAGAAAGCCTTTCAATAAATACCTATAGAAGTGTTCAAAGAACACTAAGTTGAAGAGAGGCAGGCCAAGTTCCAGCGAGAACTTAGAGCCATAAAGAAGAAGAAGAAGAAGAAGAAGAAGAAGAAGAATAGGAAGAATAAGTTTTCAGGAAACCCTGAAGCCACCACCCTCTACACCCTCAACACCCTCAACGCTACACTATGCCAAGAGGAGCCGGGAAAAGATCCCGAACGGAACCAGATTCGAACCCATATCCAGATTGGCCATCCAATATTACTAATACATACTATACTGGAAGCTAGAGGCGTTGCAATATTTTTATGGAAAGCCAGATTCAACTGAGTAATTATTAACATTTCTAAAAACTTTCGCTTTAGCTAGGCTTATAACTTTCATCAGTTCTATCAAAATAACATGTTCGCAATTTGAGTATAAAACATATTTTTGCACTTTGCCAGTTCCACCATGTATTAGAAGTGTAACAGTTATTTTATTATTTAGGAATAGTTTTTTCTCACGTGTTCCATCTAGGTAAATTGGCACTTACAAAGCTGCTCGAAAGACATAAAACCAATTTCGGGAAGGAAAAAACATACAACAATCACATGTGTGACGACTTGCGCACCACCTGTGTGAAAAACAAACACGAGCGAAAGCCAGACCAGCTGAATAGCGATCAATTTTCACGCATATAAAAAGGCATTGAATTCGTTGAAAGTTTGATCGCTATCGATCGATCACTGCCCATCCCAATCAGACCCGGGCAAAACTAATTCAAGTCTGCGATGCGATGTAAAACCCCGATATACCCGTACCAAACAAAGTGCAGCGTTTTTGCCTAATCAATCGCATCAATTGCTAGCCGCAATTTTCCCAAGCCGCTTGGCGTTGGGTCGATAGACTACCGAAAAATGAAACTTTCCATTTCTATCTATCACGGGCGGCGACGCGGTGGCTGCGAAGGAAACTTTTCTCCCCCTTCCTGTGTGCTGCTCTTGTAGTCTTGTGTCTTAATCTAAAGCAAACGAAAGTGTAACGAAATTACCCGCCGAGATCAGCAGCGACTTGTCCGGGGCGCGACAGCGGCGGCGGCGGCAACGGCATCATCATTACAATCACGAACAACACCGGAACAAGTGGTCTTGTAGGGTTTGCTTTGACCCACTAAGCACTTGTACTCAACGACGACGACAACGCACTATGAAAGCCAACCCGCTACTTCGGTCGTGCCGAGGTAGGGTAAACAGGTATAATATGCCCCCCCTAAGCAGAAATGGCAATATATCTAAAACTGGCGCCTTATTCCATCTAGTGTCCACTGCAAATCGTTGTTTCTAAAGTCAGTGAAATGTTGCATGAGAACTTTACCTCTGGAGGGGCGGCTATGGAACCTTAGAAACGTTTTCCGAAAACGTTCCAAAATTTACCTTATCAAAACAAACGGGGCAATACGCCCCATCAAAAGAAAAACGTCCAGCCCCGTGATAAAACTGTACCAGGGGATAATTCTATCACATGCTTATCCTAGGAGGGCCTTTTAACAAGTGTTTAACTGCATAAAAGTTGCAAAATAACATAAGCGAACAGGACTGGCTTCGTTTACAATGAAGCCAGCTTGCAAGAGGTAAAATATTACGCCAAAAGCCTCGATTTCAGACTTTTTGATATTTTTATTGCTTTTCTGTATCAATCAACTAACGGATCAGCTTGATGGCAATTAATCATCAATATTTAAGATTTCCAATCGATCCCGTATGCAAAAAGCGCTTGAATCGCTAGAAAATGAAGGGGGGCGTTTTGCCCCGGTGGGGCGTATTATACCCTTTTACCCTAAATCTGATGGCGGTAGGAGGGTCAGCTGTGATGGAGCAAGCGGCCGTGTCGTGTTTTATCTCATTTCACCGTCGCATCGCGTCTCGTCGTATCGTCACATAAGGTGGATTTCCCGACACGCGGATCGCGCGCAGATGACCGACCAGTCCAACAACGACACGACGCGGCGGGTTAATGCGATCTAATCGACAGAGGAGAACGTCTGGGACACACACGCATCTTGTCCGCATGATGCCGGGTGAGGTGATGCCCATATGACAACAGGGTGACCAGAAGTGAGGTGCTCTACGAAACTGGAACATTCCCAAGTAACAATTTCAATTCCTTTTAGATTTGATTATTTTTATGGAAGCTTTATCACAGCATCACCAATTCATGGAACATTTATAGTTGTTTTTATCAAGAGAAAACAATCTTCGCTCGTTTGCGGTTTTTAAGTTGTCTTCAAGTTAATTTTGAAATTCGCGCATAAAACAACTGAATTACAAGAGCATTAAATCTTATAATAAGTTTTAAGGCGTATTAGAAGTTATTTTCAACACATAACATCAACATATTTTATTAAAAGTTTATGCTTCGTTTATTCAAGTGCATTTCATCTGGCTAATCCTCCTTTAAAAACTTCTTGAAGCCTTCTATTCTTGAGCTAGAGCCATTACTCTGGAACAAGAACTATGCGAAATAATCATGAGACAACGAACTATTTACCAATCCAAATAATGAATGTAACTAATTGGTTGAAAAACCGCGTTCTCATGCAAATATAAACACATAAACATGTTTGCTCACTGATAATTTAGCCATTCTTGTGCTAAAAAGTAATCATGTCAACGAAATAATGATTTTACGGCCAATCAAAAATGCGAGTAGCTGGCTGCTGTCGTCCTGCCTTCAATCAGTTTCTCACACAGGCCATAGCTATGCGAATCGAAAATGAAATGGGTACTTACTGTGACTCTGCTCAAGCTCATGCCAAATAGTGTAATTTGGTAGGTTGCACTTCATTATTAATAGCAAAAATACAGGGAAACAAAATAGAATTGGCACATCTTGACGCGAAACACCGCGAAATGTACAGAGACAACTTTCTAGCATCGAAAACGTAAACAAACAATTGTCAAAGGCTGTTACTCTTGTATAAAATGAATAAGTTTCATTTAAGACGAACAAATCTGCCTTAAGATCATAACTAGTAAAAACAATCTTCAATAAAGGCTGCAGCGTTCATGCAAGTTGACTTGGTTCCATCATTGTTTTGAGGGGGTTTGGATTAAAGGTAATAATAATTGATGGCGGCTGCCTGAGTTTTGTTCGCTTGGAACGGCAGCCATGCTTAGAAAGAATTGAAAAAGTGGCGTAGGCTTTTGTTTTTAAAGGAAATTTATGTCTTCGTATATTAATGATTGATATTATTTTTGAGGCGCTTTGTAATTTTCGTATGTTTTGGGTGGCATATCAACGAAAAAGTGGGTATGGCACGGAAAATTTCGATTCCCTGTCATCAATGATCTGTCAGGCAATTTAAATGTTTTAGCCATTTCAATTTGATGAAAATTAATTCGCAGTTCAATTAATATTTCATCCATGAAACAAAACTTGTTTGCATCTGCATAATGCTTAGGTAAAAGATTTCATTTATTATGCACTGTTGACACTTTTGAGAAAGACAGCTAAAAGATCAACATGCCTCAAGATATTCTTGTTAAAGTTTCATGAAGTTCTTATAATCAATCATTAGCGCATGTACATAAATACAACTAGTTTCAAAGCAGTCTTCAAAAGCAGCTTTGAAGATCTCCTGAAGAGTGGGCCAGATTAGTCTTTTGGATGTTTTATACCTATTTCATCTCGGATTTGCAGAACAAAGAGCTTTATTGCTAAGTTTTATGATTCTATCTTAGAAATTACTTCAGGATTGCCACAAAAGTATAATTGTTACTTGGATTGTAGACTCGCCGGCGAAACATATACAACCGTTGAGTTTGGGTATCAGGTGTGTTGTCGATATCGTTGCAAAGGTTGGATGGCCTTCTTATGCTCAATCTTCTTATAATACTTCATCTTCTTCTATATTTTGGCGTAACTCTCCCACTACTGGGACAGAGCCTGCTTCACAGCTTAATAGTGTTCTATGAGTACTTCCATAGGTATTAACTAAGAGCTTTCTCTGACATTCATGAAGGTCGAGCAACGTCAGATCAGATATTGACCCTGCGGATGATCCTACACAGTACGAACAAAATCTGTAAATTTATTAGGGGCTGTCCATAAACCACGTAGTCATGAGGGGGGGGGGGGGTTCGGCCAATGACCATTTTGTATGGACATATAAAAAATTTTGTATGGAAAAATGACCATGCGGGGGGGTGGGGGGTTGGGTGGTTGAAAAGTCCCAAAAAAATGACCACGTGGTTTATGGACAGCCCCATAACGTACTGAATGTAACAAATTGACCTCCATCGTGTTCGATAGAAATTTATGTGTGATCCTAAAATTACACTGCTGATTGCTGAGAGAAAAGTGTTAAGCACCGACCTTTCAGAGAAACTTTTAAAAAATCTTTATACGAGAATCGAACTCAGATCTTCCGCGTGAGAGTTCACGCCTAACCCCTCTAGGTTGTCTCACCAAGCTGAAGAGAAGGCAATCAAAGATAAACATGTTCCACCATAAAGGAACCAACTGTTGTACCACTTCGGCCACAGAGAGCGAGAGAGCAGTCTCCGTAGCGAGGCAGACGACTGAGCGTAGCTGTCCTCGTTTACGTTACTGCATGTAAATTTCAAGCGAATATGTCTTAAAAAATGTAAACAGTACGCATGATTGGCTGATTACTGAGCGGACAGTATCATCTCTCGGTAAATGGTTGTCATTTTGTAGCTTCTGCTATAATTTTCAGTCGACGCCTAACTTACGTGTTGTTTAATTTTCATGATTTCTTTCTGTGTAGATAAATTTATCCGGAAGCGATGTCAAGCATCTAAGGAGACAAACTGGAAGCATGGAATGGCTGTTCATGAATTGTGTGTCCACATTGAGGTAGCGGACGAAAGGACTCATTAGTCGTATCCCGCCCTACTTTAGGAGCTCATTTGGGAATTTCAGGACGGTTAATGATTAATACGACGATACTCACTCTGACTTTCATTTCAAATGACAAATGCCGTTCATCAAAACATAATCGAATCACACCAAAGCAATTCAAACTCACCTTCGTTTATGGTAGCATCATCTCTTCTTCTTGAAACACACGATGAAACACGAAGCTCTGACTGCTTGATTTTTCGTTCTACGTTTCATATTCGTATTCATAGGGCGTGATGTGTGTGTGTGCTTGTAGCGCCATACAGTACGGACTTGTTCACAAATGTCATAACGCTGAAGGGGGTGGGTGGGTGTCCGTCATGGTATTACAGCTCGAAGTAAAAAAAAAATCCCAAACAAACAGTGTAACGGTGGGGTGGGTGGGTGTCAGAAAAGGTCATTTTCAGCGTTATTATATTTATGAATAAACCCTACTACTTAACAAATCGATCATCTTCCGTGTTCATGCTGGATGACTGTCATCTAGCAGTGAGTGACGTGATTTCCACGTAGGAGCGACCGGTAAGGTACGTTGGACTGCTTAGAAAATTTGAAAAGAAAGAGTGTGGTGGGATTTCCCATCGTATCGATGCGTTTGTCATGAATGCGTTTGTAATCAGCTGTAAGTAAGTAAGTGGAGTAAGAAGATGGATGTAGATGCCGCGTTTTTTTTTTGTGTTAAGACTGTGCATAACACTGATTGGGAAGGTACCCGCAGATCAGAAGCTGATGTGGGTATAGGTTCCAAGTGCGGACGTCCGATGGTAGATCTGATTACATCCAGCGAGTATATGCAGGATTGGTGTGTAGTTGGTTCCGGCTGTATGAAACCATATAGTTTATTGAAAGAGTCAGATCAATAATTTTGGAGACTACGTTATTTAATTATGACAGTGGATTCAATCCAAGATCCTTAACCTTGCAGATGAGGCAATCAAGTGTAGTCGTGGACCTCACTTTAGTCTGGATAAGCAGTGCGGTTCAACGGACTTGAACTCCTACGCCGACCAGAGGAATCGAGGCCCAGAAAAATTCCACAGTATTGTTCCATTTCGCATTCATTTTGACACCGGACTTTGAACATTTTTCGTCATGGAATAGGATGCTACGCACCGCAGCCTATGCATTACGTGGCCCTCTTTTACTCTTAAGTTTAGGACGGTTTTTAAACTGGTACTGCGAGAAAGTTATCCGGCCAAGGTTGCAAACTTGGACCGGAATATTAACGAGTTAACGGAACCACCCCTTGATCGAAAAAGCAACTTGGTAAAGTTACCGGCTGCTGTTGACAAATTCGGATTGTTGCGTGCGATAACGAAGTCGTGTTGTTTCTGCAGAGAACGTGACTTAGGATACCCGGTTTCCGAAAGATCTGCCTGCCATCGAAGCACCGCTCAGTTGACCTTATGGTAGATGATCATCATCGCCGCTACTTGTATGCTAGCAACAAATCCATCGTCAACGCTACGCCAAAACGAACTTACGTAGAATCGTGAAGAAGGTGGCACTCACTACTTCCTCGAAGCTGCCCTATGTCATACGGTACAAGCCGTACACCTTGAGATAACATATATCTAGCCAACAGCGTTCTGCATATCCTGTGTATGACGGCTCATCGGTCACCGAGGATCGCCAGGAGAAATATTTGAAGGCAACAGAACAAACTTCCAGAGAGCGGAACGCGTATTACGAGAGCAGATCTGTAAGGAGAGCTGTCCATGACTTTCCTCCAATGGAAACATTAAACGAATCTTCATTACTGCTGGAGTACCGCCTTTAGGGTATACTTGGTAATAATTACTACAGTCTGTGAAGATGTCAATAATTTCGTCCATGCAGAGATGAAATAACCCGTTGAGGAATCGAGACGCTGGTTGTAGATATACAGAGTAATATCATTTCGAGGCATCTGACATACTTGCAGTTATGCTGGCATACTCTGAAGAGGTTGTAGCCTTGACACCCAATCACTTCCTTTTGGGTATCTCCTGTAGAGCGAAATAGGACAGTGTCTTCTATGTTTTCTATGCGATTTTTGCGATTTTTTTTCGATTTTCTTCCTTCTTCATATAGGAATAAAAAGTCTTTCTTGATTCTGAGAATTGTTTATTCCATCTACCTTAGAATAAATGAGTTGCTAAAACTACGACTATATCTCTATGCATTTACGAAAAATGCATTTAATGCTATTGAATATTACTTCTCCCAAATATAAGAAAATTACCCATGTGGTACCCATGTAACATTAGCTAAACAATAGCTGGTTAATGGTATCAATGGCTGAACACAATGACAGCTGAATATTGGCTTGTTCAACCTCAATCAGCAATAGATAGATGGCTGAATATCAAGTTGAATAGAATACTATTCAGCTTTAAAACATACACCAACATGCAGAATTAATCATCTGTTGTTCAACCTTAAATCAAATAATTTTTGAGAGATGACCCAAGCATGATTTTCGTGAAGTCCACATCATTTCCTCAGCCTCAATACAGATTTAGTTCAACTTATGTTCATGAATTTTCAGACACAACATGTAATGTTCTTGTTTTCGAGGATATGTATATAATGGTGGGTGGTGTAGGTGCTAAGGTGAGTGACTATAAATCGAGTTTGATTCCCAGTTTTCCCACAGATTAATTTATACATTCCTAAACATCTCTTCTGGAATTAGGCGCAGCTAATGGTAAAAGTAGGCTCACGGAAGTGTTTTTATTTTATTTTTACACAATTAATAAATTTATTTGATTACTGATTAAACGCATATTAAGCCTTAAATCAACCTTCAAATGAACCTCAAATCAGCCAAAGGTTGAATAAAATCACCAAAATTAGACGTTTAGGAGCTAAATAAAGGATTGTTCATCTTGTACTCAGCTTTTGTTCAAATGAAGGCTGATTTAAAATAGTTGGAGAAACGTTTGTACAACATCAAATTATTACCTGGGTATTTAAGAATTTAGGCGCCCTCATATAATTACATAAAATAACCTGTTTTGGTTTTCACTTTTTTTGCACGCATAGGTGCAAAACGATCTTTTGTGGGAAGGTCTTCTTCCAGGAATACCACAAGAAAATCTTCGAAAGAAAAGAAAGTTTCAGGGATACCATAGAAAACTCCATCAGGATTTTTATCACAAATTAGTCCTGCAATTATTTCAAAATTTCTTCGAAAAGTGTCTTCAGAAATTTATCCAAGGATTCCTATAGAAATTCCTTCGAAAAATGCTTCAGAAACTCCAGTAAGGAATTCTTCCTGTTGTGTTTCAGAAAATCTTCCGAACATTCCTCCAGAATTTTCTTCAGATATTCCATAGAAAATTTTTGCAAAGATTCCACCAGATATTCCCCACACAGCAAAAAATAAATGCAACCCGCCCGATGTAACTCATTCCGATGTACTAAATAATCAATGTAATCACGATTCCTATGTACGATTACATCGTTTTGATGTAAAATCCTTTGTTCTTATGTGTACATCGTCCTGTGTAATTTTCATGCAACCGACGTATTGATCGGGTTGCAGCAGTTCAGATGTAATATTATACAACAGTTTTTTCTGTGCAGGAATTCTTGCACGGACTCTTTGTTAACCCTCGAGCAGTCGCGTCTTCGACCACCTTCAGCGACACCACGCTCACGTTGAATGGTAGGTATACTCACTAGTACACGAAGCGACCGCTTTTAGGTTGAATTCTTCACCGAGTTCATTTACAAACTTTTTACAGAGAATTAAGAAATTTCACATTTTTTTCTTTTTTTAAAACTCTTTCTCTTGATATTATTCATTCTGAAATTTATCCAGCGATTCCCGTAGAAAATATTTCAAATATTTCGTCAAAAATTCTTCCGTTTTTTAAGGAAATGTTTCAAAAGTTCTTCCAGAAAGTTTCAAATTGTTGCCAAAAAATTTTCCCCGAAGATCTCTCCAGAAATTCTCGAATCAATTTAATGGATTCGAAAAAACTCTTAAGAATATCGTTAGAAAAATCTCCGGGGAAGTCTTCTGAAACTTTTCCAGAGATTTACACAGAGATTTTTCCAAGGATTCTGTCGACAATTTCTCCAGTGATTACTTCAGGATTTTATCATTCAGGTTTCATTCCAAACATTCTGAGAAATGTAGTCAGGAATTAGTTCAGGGTTTCAATCAAATATATTAGTATGATTTCCTTATATTGTAGCAACAGGAATTTGTCTATTTTTTACAAACATTTATACACTTAAACCTTTTTTAATGCATGTTATATTTATGCACTTTTAGTTATGCCCTGCATAAAAAGAGGGAAAGCTACTCAGAACCAATATTGTGCATAAGAATATTTAATAATGACGGGAACTATTGCAACGGCGGCCAAGGGGTGCTTACAGAGGAGAGCAAAGGAAGGTTACAAGATCGTTTTTGGGTGTTTCCGAAGGTCTCATGTGCGTTACATGGAGTCCGAGTGCGTCTTAAGGGGTTTCGGAGTCATTTCAGGAAGTCTCAGAGCATTTTAGGCTTGTTTTAGAGGCGTTACGGAGACGTTTTTAGGGGTATTGGTTTAGGAGGATTTTTTGAAGCATTTCAGGATGTTTCATTTTTGGTGTGATTCAAAGGCGTTATGGAAGCGTTACGGAGGAGCTTTCGGGGTGTTCGGAGCTTCTCAGGTGCGTTACATGGGGTCATAGGGGGTTTAAGGGGGATTTTTGAGGCATTTCAAGACGTTTCAGAACATTTTTGGCGGGATGCAGAGGCGTTACTTAAGCGTAACGAGGAGTTTTCGTGGGGTTTGGAGCCTCTCTGGTGCGTTACATGGGGTTCGAGGCGGTTTAAGGGGGATATTGGAAGCAGTTCAGGATGTTTCAGACCATTTTCGGTGTGATTGAGAGGCGTTACGAAAGCGTTACGGAGGAGTTTTCAGTGGGTTTGGATCCCCTCAGGTGCGTTACTTGGGGTCCGAGGGGGCCTAAGGGGGTTTGGAGGCATTTCAAGACGTTTCAGAGCCTCTTCGGTGGGATTCAGAGGTGTTATGGAAGCGTTTCGGAGTTCTCAGGAGTTTCGAAGCCTCTTAGGTGCGTTACATGGGGTCCCCGGGGGGTTTAAGGGGGATTTTTGAAGCATTTCAGGAAAATTCAGAGCAGACTCAGAAATACCTTAAAACGCCTCTCAAACCTCTTGCAACGCCCTTTAAAGGCTCCTGAGATCCCTTGAATTGCCCCTAAAGCCCCTTGGAACGGCCCTGAAACCAACTTAATACTATTGAAATACCCCAAAAGTCCTCGTAACCCCATGAAAACACCAAAAAATCTTGACAAAACACCCTTAAAAGGCTCCTCAAATCCCCCGAAACAACCCCTTAAAACACTCCAGAAGCCCCTTGGAACCCCCATTTTGGGCTCTCTGGAAGCCTAGGAGCAAGACCTGTTCTCGCGAACTAGATTCTCTAATTAAAACCCAAACTTTATTTATGCATAAATTTCCCTCTTTTTATGCCTTTTTTTTAATTTATGCAGTCCCAGCCATGTGCATAAAAAGAGGTTCCAGTACAAGTACAAACATCTGTATGAACGTCAGCCGAAATCCGTCCAGATATTGATCTTTTTTTTTCGCAGAAATTCAACGATCTTTTTTAAGGTTGCATATAGAAATTTCTTTAGAAATATATCCTATGAGTTCCTTTTTTTTGAAATATGTACATTGTACAGCAGTTAATCCAAATGTTTCTCTAAATATAAGTCCATGAAATTCTTCGAAAAACACCCTTACGAATTCCTACAGGAATAATATCAGAAAATCATTCAGGAGATACATTAAAGGAGTTATTGGTGAAGTATACTTAAACTATTTCAAGATATTATTTTTGAATCTCTCCACATGTTTTCCAAAGCTTTTCGTCAGATCTTTTTTTTGTCAGAAATCTCATAATTCCTTGTGAATTTATTGTGGTTTCTACCAAATGTTCCTCCAGCGAATGTTTGATGAATTTTTGCAGGGATTTTTTCAAGAACTTGTCGATATTTTTTCAGAAATCCGTTTTTCACATTATTTTAGCGATTCTTTCAGAAATCTCTAGATATATTTAGATATTACTTCAGTATTCCAAGAATTTCTTGAGAAACTCTTACACGGATTTCTTTACAGAAATTCCTGTAGGGATTCCTATTAAAAATCGTCCAGTAATCACTTCAAAAAATAAAATAAAAAAAACATGGTGATGTTTTTCCAGTCTCATTAGAATTTGAGAAATTTTATTTTTCGGCTATGCGGTCTTCAATAAAAGCGTTGGTTTTATCTAATCTTCGCCGACATTTTGAACTTCTTTAGCGCTCTATACTAATCAACTGGGTCCAAAAAAGAAAAATCGGTGTGTCAGTTTCGAGAGGGTTGCAGCTGGTTGGATGGAGCATATCATGTGGGTGGTTTGGTGTGAGTCTTACATGCGTATTAACGCATCATGATAAACAATAAAGCAATCGTATACAAAAGGGATAGAAAACTATTATTCCCTTCTGGTCACCCTGTCTCCATGCACACCTATCCCTCAGTATGGAAATGTACCGATAATGTTCGTGGTGCCAGATTTTCTCTTGTCTGCTCACTGATAGCGCTATCACACAGGAGACACGTTCCATCCGAGGTGCGCTTCGTGTGACATGCGTGTGCTTGGCTTGAGTTCCCAGCAAATGCTTTGATGATGTCCAATTGTCCCAGATTCAACAACAACACCAGCAAGTGGCAAGTGCCTGCGGTGGACAATTTGCATAATTACACAGTGCCTTTTATTAGATAATTGTAGCTGGACGATATCACCTTTGGAGCAGGCAGGTACAGAACAAAGTGAAATCAGGTTGCGTGCGTAAATTGGGTCCTCCTCTATGGAAAGTTTATTGATTTCGATCGATGATATCGAGAGGGAAATTGAGCCGGGTAAAGTTTCCATTTCATCGGCTGCAGGAAAACTAACATCTATTAGAGTTGGTATCACGTCACAATCAACAATTCCTTTTATTCTGGATATTGGCACCAGTTTCCCTTTTTGAAATCTCAAGTTTCAGTCTAATATGCATCGATATCATTGGCAATTGCTTATTGTTGCTTTTCAGCTGTTATTGCTTTGGGAAGTAGTAGCTGCACGAATATTAAATAGCACGAACAAGCCTGATTTGAAATTATGCCTTTCTCATTTAAAATAACATCTAAAAATGAGCGCAACATGAAACATGTTTACTATCCGAAAAAATGTTCTTGATTGATTGACTTTCTTGAAGCAACGACATAGTGATGGTTTTCATAAGTACTCTTCAAAACTGATGAAAGTTTGTAAAACTCTAGATTTAAAAACCCACGTCATGTGAATGTCCAATTAAACCAAAATTATTTCAATTTGAGTTACAAAGTGGCTTGAATTGTAACGAAGCCCCCTACCACAATACATTATTTGGGTAAAGGTTGGACGTAAAGCATCAAAACGATGATGCGTCGGCCAGGAAGTGGAAAGTATCCAAATACCAGCTGTTAACACAGTTTTTTTTTTCGTTTTACATGTTCACTGTATGATACAAATAAACTCGCCGGAAATTTGCACTGCTTTCCATAGACATCCCGCTTATTTGCACAACCTGAAATAAACCACCCAACTCAATTTCTCATGTTCCTAATGGGCCCAATTGGTGCAATCAAGCACGAAACCCATTGCTAATCGTCCTATCAAGCCAAGGTGCCGATGATGATGATGATGATGATTATGATGAGGAAGATGGATGGCCAGGAAAGGAAAAGCAAATAACCTCCGAGGGGATAACTGCTTACTCATCGCGGCCGATGTGAATCTACCAGCAGCACTCTTACCTACCAAAAAAAAAAACTGCGCGTATGGTTAGGTGAAAGTGAAGTTTTTAATCGGACCTCAAATCAATTGCAGCGAGAAGCCACTACCTACCCACCTATCGGTACCGACCGCCAGACGCTTTCGGGTCAGGGCCTGGCGAATCACACATTCATTTGCTCAGACCTGAGCAAAACAAACTACCGGGGCCGATCAATCACCAAAAATAATCGGAACCAGCGGAATCGAACGAAAAATTGAAAACTCATTTCTGTACCGTTTATCACGGAATGATGGAGAATCGTTCGTTTAATCAGATGCATCGTCCGTCGTCCGTTTGCTTTCGACTGGACGTTCATTTTTGGCTGCTGGTGCTGCTGCTTTCAGAATTTGTGGCCACGCCACGGCCCAATCCCGGGCTGCTGGTCCGTTTCGGCTGGCCACCAATCTGATGGTCAGTAGGCACTTGAAATCAAACATCTGCGTATACTGTACACACAAACACGCGAACGCTCGATCAGATATTAAACTTCGGAGATTTAACTATGTGGTACAGAGTGATGAAAAGTTGAACTCCGCTCCGGACATATGCTTCCATTTTTTAAGGAAATTCTTCTGTGATTCTTTCGGGATCAACACCAGGTATTATTTCCTCCAAGGATTCCTCCGGGAACTCTAATTGAGATTCCTTCAGGAATCCCTCCTGGAATTTTTTCAGAAACTCCTCCAAGAATTGCCTTAGGAGTTCGTCTTGGGATTGTTTATGGCATTTCTCCAGGGGATTCTTTAGGAACTGCTACAGGGATTCCTCCTGGAGTTCCTCCACGAAATTTTTTAGGATTCCTTCCGGATTGTTTGCAAAAATTCTTCCTTTCATCAGTACTCTCTGGGATTTCTTCAAAAAATCATCAAGGGATTTCTCTAAGGATTCCTCCATGGATTCCACCAGGACTTCCTCCAGGCATTCCTCCAGGATTTCATCCAGGCATTATAATACAGGAACCCTCCAGAAAATCCTTCAAAAATTTTCACAGCAGTTCCTCCAAGAATTCCTCAAGAAATCCTACAGGGAATCCTTCAGAAATGTTTCCAGACATTTTTCCAAGAATTACTCCAGGATTTTTTTCAAGTAATCATCAAGGGATTTATCCAGGAATTTCTCTACACGGATTTCAGGGATTTCTCCACATATTCCTTCAAGAATTCTGCTAGGAATTCTCAGATAATTCCATCTGGAATTATTCGAGGTATTTCTGCAGGAATTTCCTTCAGGAATTGTTTTGGAAAATTTTACGAGGGATAGTTGAAAAATAATCCAGGAATTTGTTACAAAAATAAAAGAAATTGATTATTACAAAGGGGCTGTCCATTAATTACATAAGGGAAATTTTTCGATTTTTCGACACCCCCACCCCCCCTTGTAAGATTTTTTGTATGAGAACCCAAATATTTTTGTATGGCGCGTAAGATTTCTCAAACCCCCCCCTCCCCCCATAAACCCTTACGTAATTAATGGACAGCCCCAAAGTATTAACACTTCACGATACACATAGAACCTTACAAATGCACAAATTAGGAACATCACAAATTGACGCAGCACAACACATGACATAAATGTGCCCTGTTTTCCAGATGGATAACTCCTTCCGATCACAGTATGACGAGGTTTCATTTATTGGTTTTGGTCCATCCGTCATCTTGAAATTGTATTTTAGTTGGCAGTTTGCCTTTTGGTTTACAGCATTTGTTGCTGTATTCATAGCTTGGTTTTGTCTAGGAAAACTAATCCTAATCGGGCATCCCGTTTCGGGGTTTGATACTTGAGATCAACAACTTGAAGTCCTTGGCAGGGAAAGGTTTACATCTCTAGTACTTGACCGCTGCCAGAAATGGCCTGAAAGTTGGCAACAAAGTAGGATTGCATCTCATGGGCCTCTTTTTTTCCAGAACCCTATAAATGAGCAGTGTTGGTAAGCTCACACTCAAAGCACACTCATGAACCGCTCCCGCGTGAGCAAACTCGCACGCGATTCTGAATCGTTTTCTCACGCGCGAGAATTTCATGCAAAATCTCGCACTCACGAGTCAAGCGCCGAAATCTCGTTCGCTTGTAAAACGAATCCAAATCAATTTGAACGGCATTCAATGTTGTTGTACGCTAGATATGCTTTTGTTCTATCATACAATCCTAAAACTTCGATGTAAACATTAAGAACACCCAGAAATAAATAAATGAGTGAAATCATGAGTCAACTCATGCATGATTTTTTCGGCGGTGAGTTTGGCGAGTCAAGAATCGCGCGTGAAACAACTCAACCATGAGATTTGAGAATTTGAGTTTTTACCAACACTGTAAATGAGCATTAAAATTATGGGAATATGTACAAGGTAAAATAAAACATACATCACAAAGAACGCACAAATTATAAACTTTTAACACATTAAACAATTACTCTGTCTTATAATTGTGACAAATATTTATACCCGTAACAAATTACTAAAACGTTTTGTACAAAAAAATCCCTTAAGAGTCCATCCATCATTCTTTGAAAAATTCGTTCAAAAATTACTTCAGAAACGGATTTTTTCAACTATTTTCTAAGGATTCCTACAGAATTCCTGAAGATATTATGTTTCCAGTTCAAAACCGAATTAGCGACATTTTTTCTTTTACTTCCGCTGCTTTTGCCTTGCGTTAAACACTATGTCGGAAGTGGGGCGCTGTATAGAGTACCAGGTGTACAATACAGCGCCCCACTTCCGACATTGTGTTTAACGCAAGGCAAAAGCAGCGGAAGTAAAAGAAAAAATGTCGCTAATTCGGTTTTGAACTGGAAACATAATATTTATTCGGTAGTTACTTCTGTGATTTTTTCAGGAACAATTCCAGGTATTGATTGCTCCAAGGATTCCTCCAACACTTCTTGGAATTCTTTCAGGATCTCAGAAAATCCTCCAGTGATTCCTTCAGAAGTTCTTCCTGGGATTCCTCTGGGAATTACTGTGAGATTCCTCCAGGGATTCTTCCGGCAATTGCTACAGGAATTTTTCCATGAATTCCTCTTGAGAATCTTCTAGGAATTCCTCCACAGATTTCTCCAGGACTTCTTCTGGAGATTTCTCTAGAAATTCCCACAGGTATTCTTTTCGGAAGTTTTTAAAATACATCCAGCGATTCCTCCAGGCATTCCTCCAGGGATTCCTCCAGGAATTCCGCAGGGTATTTCTCCAGGCGTTCCTTCAGGACTTCTTCCTGGAATTTCTATTGGGGCACTTCTAGAAATTCCCCCAAGAATTCCTTGAATCATTCCTCAGCTATTTCTGCAGGAATTCCTTCAGCAATTGATTCAGGGACTCCTCCAGGAAATTCTTTATAAATTTTCACAGCAGTTATCCAAAAATTTCTCCAGTAATTCCTTCAGGAATTTCACAGGGGTTTCTCAAAAAAAAAATCCAGAAATTCCTTCTCCAGGAATTCCTCCAGGTATTTCTCAAGGGATTTACCCATGGAATACGTCTAGGATTTCTCGAGGGACTCCTGCAAAAACTCCTCTAGGGATTTCTCCATGTATTTCTTCAGGAATTTCTTCAGGTATTCCTCCAGGAATTCTTTCAGATATTTGTCCAGGAATTCCTCAAATAACTTCTCCAGGAGCTCCTCCAGGAATTTATTTAGGAATACCTTCAGGGATCCCTCAAGGGATTCTTTTTGGGATTTCCCCTGGGATTTATCCTTGGATTCTAGGAGTTCCTCAAGAAATTCCTCCAAAAAATCCTCCAGGAATTGCTCCAGGCATTTTCCCGGAATTCCTCTAGAAATTCCTCCAGAGATTCCCACATAAATTACTTCAGGAATTCTTCCAGAAACTTCTTCAGAGATTTTTCCTTTAGAAATTCCTCCAGATATTCCTACATAAATTACTTCAGGAATTCTTCCGGAAACTTCTCCAGGAATTTTCCACTAATTTCTCTAGGGATTCCTCCAGGAGTTTCTCCAAAAAAATTCGAAAGGAATCCTCCAAGAATTTCTCAAAGGGTTTCTTCAAAAATTTTCTCCAGGAATTTCTCTCAGAATTCATCCAAGGATTCCTCCAGGAATTTATGCAGATTTTTTTTCCAGGAATTCCTCCAGAAAATCCTCCTAGAATTTTTCTATGGCCATCTCCAAGAATTCCTTCAGGAATTCCTACAGATATTCCTCCAGGAATTCCGTCTGGAATTTGTTCAGAAGTTCGTCCAGGATTGCCTTCAGCAATCTTCAGAATTTCTTCCGTGTCTTTAAAGTATTTTTTTTTCAGGAGCTCCTCACAGAATTCCTCTAGGAGTTTCCCCAAGGATTCCTCCAAGAATTTATCCAGGAATTTCTTCAAGAATTTCTACAGAAATCCTTCAAGAATTCTTCTATGAACTCCACCAGGAATTCCTTCAGGAATTCCACCTGGAATTTCTTCAGAAGTTCCTCCATGCATGCACCCAATATTTTCTTCAAAGATTCCTCCAGGAATATTCAGAATGCTTCAGAAATGTTTCCAGGAATTCATTTAGGCATTCTTCCAGAAATTTGTCCAAGGATTTCTCCAGGGCTTTTTGAAGGAGTTCCTTCAGGTATTCCTCCAGAACTTCCAGGGATTATTCCAAGAATACCTCTAGGGATTCCTACAGGACTTCCTTCAAGGTATCCTCCGGGAATTTCTCCAGGGATTCCATCTGGAATTTATCCAGAAGTTCCTTCAGGGATTTCTCCAGGATTTCCTCGAGATACTTGCATGAAATGCAGAAGAGATTCCTCTAGGATATCCCTCAGGGGTATCACCAAGAATTCTTCCAAGGATTCTTCCTGGGATTTCTACTGAAATTCCTCTAGGAATTCCTCAAAGAATTCTTCCCCAAAAGATTTCTCCAGAGATTTCTCCAAGAATTACTTCAGGAATTTCTTACCGAACTAGTAATTCCTGTAGGAATTTAAAAAAAAAATCTCAAAAAAAAATCTCTAGAGATTCCATCAGGAATTCATTCTTGAAGGGAAATTTATCCAGGGATTTCTTCAGGGATTCCTGCAAGATTCCTTCGATTGGCTTGCATCAGGGATTTCTCCAGGAAATCCACCAAGGGTATCTCCAAGAATTCCTCCAAGGATTCCTCCAGAGGTTTCTACTGAAATTCCTCTAGGAATTCCTCTAGGAATTCTTCCCCAAAAGATTTCTCAAGAAATTTCTCCAGAGATTTCTCCAGGAATTACTTCAGGAATTCCTTAGGGAACTCTTGAAGGGGTTGCCACAGAAATTTATCCATGAACTTCTCCAGTGATTCCTTTAAGATTTCCTCGAGATTCTTCCATGAATTGCATCAGGGATTTCTCCAAGATTTCCACCAGAGGTTTCTCCAAGAATTTTTTCCAAGGATTGCTCCAGGGATTTCTACAGAAGTTCCTCTAGGAATTCTTTTAGGAATTCTTCGAAAGATTCCTCAAGAAATTTCTCCAGAGATTCCTCCAAGAACTCATTCAAGAGTTCCTTATTGAATTCTTGAAGGGATTGTCACAGAAACTTATCCGAGAATTCATTTAGGTATTCCGCCAGGGTTTTCTTAAGGCCTTTCTGCTGGAATTCTTGAGGAAGGCATCCACAAATTCCACCAGCGATTCATCCTTGAATTCCTCCCGAAATTGCTCCGGGAATTCTTCCAGGGCTCCAGAAATTCGTCTAGTAATTCCTTCAAAAATTTCTCTCGGAATCTCTTCAAAAATTTATTTGGGGGTTTCTTTAAAGATTTAATAAATCATTGCATAATCATTTCCAGTGGTGCGTCCAAGATTTTTTTCCAATATTACCTGAAGTTTTCATGAATTACTTCGAGTTTTTCCAAGAGAACTCCCCCAGTGATTTGTGTTATTTTTTTTATGCTAACTTTAAAGGAATGCACTAAAGAAGCCAGGAATTTTTTTAGGAACTCATCCAGATATTCTGTCACAAGTATCTTTAAGAAATCCGTGGCGTTCATTTACGGATTTTTTGGCTTCCTGAACTATCTTCTCAATGATTTCCTTCATAAATATCCCCTGCAGCTCATGCAAAGGAATTTCTTCAAAAATTCCTTTCGCGATTCTTTCAGGCATTGATTCTGAAATTATTTTTTCCAAGAAATCTTAAAAAAAGTTATCCATTGTTTTTTTTACACTCCTCCAAAGAGTACTCTTAAAGTTTTTCCAGGTATGTTTTGAGGGTTTTCCTTCCGAAATTCCTTTAGAGATTCTCCCAAAAACTTGTCAAGAATTTCCTTCAGAAATTCATCCGAGCATGCCTCAAACGATTGTTTTAGGATTTATTTTAGGTTTCCTTCAGGATTTTCGCCAAGGATATCCATCCGAGTTTTTTGTAGAGATTTCTCCAGAAATTTTTTGAATTCCTGCATGAAGTTGCCTTAAAATTTTCTAGGAATCCTTCCAGCAGTTTTTTCAGCAGTTACTCAAAGATTACTTCGGTATTTCTAACAATAAGTTCTCTAGGGAATCTTCCAAGCCACACATATCATAGAAATGTCATAGTAGCGTAGTTTCTGATTACGCAGAAGTCACTGTGGCTTACTTTAAACAAATAAATGCAAAGCAAAATTTTTACTTAAAAAAAATGGTCAAGGAGCTGTAATTTTTCAAAAAGTGCATCAAATATTCTCAAATTTTTACCATAAGTTGATCAATTAGTTATCTATCAATGGCGCAAATTTTGGACAGATCGAGCTATTCAACATAAAGCTAGAAAGATTCTAGGAAAAGGTGTAATTATTCAATAGTCAACTTCAGTGTAGAATTAGCATAAGTTGAAACAAACGTTAATAAAAACAAAAAAATATCAACTTCGACTTAATATATCTCCGGTTTCCATGAACCGAATGCAATGAAATTTTGAGTGTTTATAACTTGTTTATACAATGAGTTTTGAAAAACGTTTGACTTAACTTAAAAATTGTTCATAAGAAAAAATGTATGGCGATTTATTTTATTAGGGAGCGTCCATAAATTACGTCACGCTTTAAGGGGGGAGGGGGGGTTTAGTAAAATGTGACGACCCATACAAAAATTTCAGAGGTCCAATACAAAAAGTGTGACATAGGGGGGAGGGGGGTTGAAAACGACCAATTTTTGCGTGACGTAATTTGTGGACGTTCCCTTATGTGATTTTTTAGTAAAATTCTATTTTTAACCTGCATCCCATAACTGTTTCAATTTATTACCGGATATTTTGTTACTTCTTGTCATAGCATATTTATATTAAAGGTAATAAGAGGAAATCAAAAAGAACTATTAACATTTTGAATTTTGAAGTGATGTCGAAGTTTTGGCTTATTCGATGTTTTATATTTTATTTCATTATGGAGGTTTTGAAACTTCTGGTTCATTTGCATCTAGTGTTTTATAAAAAAATAAAGCCTTTGCAAATAATCGGTAACGAGGAGGGGGGCGAGCAAAAACAAATAAGAAACATAAAAATAAAAAAAATATATTGAAAAATTAAAATTTATAACCACTACTGAAAAAATGTTTTTTAACTATTGAAAAATTGTTGTATGAAAATATTTTTCCATTTTTTCCCTTTCATTGTTTTGGGGTTTTTGAAGAAAGTGGGGCTGATATAAAACAAACTAAATATTTGCATCGGCCTTATCTAATCACTGTAATTTTCTTCCGCGTTAACAAACAAAAGATGTTCATTATTTAAGTCAAAAATACTCAAAATCTAATTACATTCGGTTCATTTAATCCGGAAATATAGAAATCCAAAGTTGGCTATCGGATAATCATGCCTTTTTCTATAATATTTCTAACTTCATGTTGAATACCCGATCTTTCCAAAACTTGGACCATTTATAGACAACTAGTTGACAAATTTTCAGTAAAAAAATGAGAATATTTGATTTTACTGCTAGTTGTCCTCCTTTTCTTGGCGTAATGTCCTCACTGGGACAAAGCCTGCTTCTCAGCTTAGTGTTCTATGAGCACTTCCACAGTTATTAACTGAGAGCTTCCTCTGCCAATGACCATTTTGCATGTGTATATCGTGTGGCAGGCACGAAGATACTCTATGCCCAAGGAAGTCAAGGAAATTTCCTTCACGTAAAGATCCTGGACCGACCGGGAATCTAACCCGTCACCCTCAGCATGGTCATGCTGAATACCCGTGCGTTTACCGCCTCGGCTATATGGGCCCTTACTGCTAGTTGTTCATTTTCTGAGAAGTGAAAATTCTGCCTGTCCCTATATGTCAATTGGCATTTCTAAAGGATTATGTTCTGAGATGAGTTAATGCAGTATATGAAATACCACTTGTCGCTGCTCATCCTCTCCCTTTGCAAACTTCCCTTGTCTTGCTCCTAAACATCCTCTCAAATTAAATAAAAATTCATCTAAAGTAATTTTTTTTTATTTTGGTAGTTCTTAAAATTTATTTGGAAATTTAAGTGCAGAAATTGACCCCGTTTTTAAACCAAGCAACTTAACAAAAGAACTTGTCAGTGCTTCGATCATTTTTTTTTTAAATTTCAACCAAATTTAATGGCAACAATATAGTAGCTACACCACACCAACAGACCAAACAAAACGATTCCGTTAGGCAAACATTCTGCCGCGCCACACTGCTTCCACAACATAGCAGCGCCGGGAACCGTTTTGACACACGTGACTGCCACCTGGTCTGGATAATAATCGCAGACACCACGTGTCCCCATACCGTGAAAACCTCACCGTTGTAAGTAAGTAAATTATCCAGGTGTGTAGGTGCTGCACAGCCTTTCGTTTGTTGACGCCCATTATCGTTATTACGCTCATTTTATTCACCGCAATGGGCCTTTCTGGGTTGGGCGTGAACGGGTGAAACTACCACGAAGTATTCAAATTACTTGGTCGGGTTCGCAACTTTGATGATCCAGAGTATTGATGCCTGAACTCTGTAATTCTTGCAAGCTTCACAAAAGTTTCAATGTAATCGTCCATATATTCGTAAAACCCTGAACTAAGAACAGATTTTGTTCCACTCTGGTCGTCCAGTTTCCGAAAAAAAAAATATCTACCGAGACCAAAAAGAGGGCTTCGAGGAGTGAATGAATAAGCGCTCAATAACCGGGTGGCAGTGGCGCCGCCACCAACATGTTGACGATTATAACGACGACCATGATGACGCTGATGGTGGTGATGATGTGGTAACCGTTTGTTTGCCGGAAAAATTTCTACATTTTATCCGGCCACACGATATCACCAATAATGCACAAATGGGCTTCCGCCGCCGAGCCGGGAGGTGTTTTGGGGGTTTTGTTATTTTTTTTTATCTTTCGAGGCGGTGGAAAGTGAACTGTAGGTGAATCGGATTTTGGCTTTGTTTTTCGTCATTCATTGGCGGTGCCTCTGTTGGTGCGGTGATTTTCACCTCTGTTAAAGCCCGACGACGAGAGCATTGCCCCTGTACGGTTAAGATTTTTACAAATTTTTGTAAGATGGTCACCGCAGCAGTACTCAGTCGGTTCAACAATCGGTTGCCGTGTTGGCATTTCACAATTAAATGTCGACGTACGCAGAGAGTTTTGTAATGACCAGTAAGAGTTCTATCCTTGTACAGTTAAAGATCACTACGTTATTCCAGAGTTTTCGTCAAAAGTGATTTTTATAACTGCAAGATTTGAACGACTACGCAGGCTTCTCCAGAAATCCCTCCCAAGATATCTTCAGAAGATATGTACTACAAATATTTAGGGATAAGCTCAGATATTTGTTTGAAAATTCCTCTAAAACTCCCTCAAGAGATTCAACTGGAAGTTTCTCCAGGTATTCCTCTAGGAATATCTCAGGATTCGTGAAAACTTTTCTTCAGGGATGCTTTCAGAAATGTTTCCTGTGATGCTTCAGGATTTTCTCCAAAAATTATCTTATCAATTTCTGCAGAAATTACTCCAGGAATTTTTCAAAAATTTATTCTATAAAAATATGCAGAGGGTTCTCCAATTTTACCAGGTATATTTTTATACATAAAAATATGTTAGTTTATCGTGAATTTCTTCAGGATTTTTTTTTTCAAGGAATTCTTTCAGAAAATTCGTTAACCATCCTTGTGCATTACAAGGATTCGTCCAGAAAATCCTGCAGGAATCCTTTTGAAATTTATCAAATTTATCGAGGGATCTCTTAAAGAATTCCATCAAAACCTTCATCTGCCACTTCTATAGGGATTTCTTCAAATATTTTATAACCGATTCCTTTAAACATCCTTCACGAGTTCCGGAAGTATTTCAGAAATTTTCCATGATGTTTTTTTGGAATCAAGGAAGCTAAGAAGGTTTTTTAAGTATTCTCTCAGGCATTAAAGCAGGAATTCCTTAACCCTCGAGCAATCGTGCTGTTTTATTTTGTACAACACGTTGAAAAAATCTCGCTTTTTGTACTCAGCATTAGCGTGGTGCTGACGCAGGTAGTCAACCGCGCAAGTTACGGAAGGTTAAGAGATTACTTTCAAAATTGCTTCTGGAATCCCTCAAGATTATTTTCAAGAATTTCGGTCATGCATCTCTAAAACAGTCATCCGGAGTTTTTAAGGGATTTCTTCAAAAAAAAAATTATAGTGATTTATTAAAAATTCCTTCAGAGAGTTTTCCAAGAATTCTTTTGCTAGTTGTGTGCACTTTCAGAAAAAAACTTCTTAAAAATCCTTGGAAGAATATCTAGAACAATTTCTGCTGAAATCTCTGGAATAATTCCAAAAGATATTTTTGACGCAACCACAGGAGCAATTGAAAAAGAAACGCTCTGTAGGAATTTCTGCAGAAGTTCCGAAAGGAATCTATGCAAGATTTTTGAAGAATTTTTCGAAGGGATTTCTGAAAATCAACATGGAAGATTTTTTAAAGAAATCTATGTCTGAAATGTCTGAAGAAAACCCTAAGATTTTGGAAAAATCTCTGGAGATATTTGTAACGGAATCTCTGAATGAATTTTAGAAAAAAAGCAGAAATTTCTGAAAGAATTTCTGAAGAAACCTCCAGGAGAATCCCTGTAGAAATTACAGAAAGTACTTTTACTAAGCACAGGGAATAGACAAAATGATCGGGACAGGCAAAATTTTTACTTTCCAAAAATGTTGAACCAGCTGTAACTTTTCTTGTAGTGCTTCAAAAATTCTCAAAGATTCTAGAAAAAGGCATAATTATCCTATAGCCAACTTTGAGCTGCTATATTTTCGGATTCATTGAATCGAATGCAACGAAATTTTGACAACTTTTGACTTATATAAAAAGCTCTGAAAAACGTTTGGCTTAACTTGAAATTATCAACAGGGGAAAAAGTTGTATCGGTTTCATTTACTTTATGATTTTTGGTGAATTTGTCTATTTTTAATATGCATCCCATTACTTGTTCAATTTTTTGCCGGCTATGTTGTTACTTTCCTTCAAATCATATTTATATTCAAGTCAATTAGAGGGAATTTTAATGAACAATAATTAGCATCTTGAATTTTGAAACAATGTTGAAGTTTTGAATAATTTGGTGTTTTATTAGAAAAATAATCTAATTATTATAATTTTCTTCCGTGTTAAGAGTTTTAAGTTATGTCAAATGTTTTTCATACCTCATTATAGAAGTAATGAATGGTCAAAATTTCATATCATTTGGCTCATTGTATCCGGAGATATAATACCTCAAAGTTGGCTATCGGCTAATTATATCTTTTTCTAGAGTCCTTATAACTTCGTGCAGAGTAGTCCGATATTTTCAAAATTTTGACCACTGATACACAAATAGTTGATCAACTTACAGTGAAAATTTGAGAATATTTGATGCACGTTTAGAAAAGTTACATCCAGTTGAACATTTTTTGGAAAGTGAAAATTTCGCCTGTCCCGATCATTTTGTCTATCCGCAGTATATCTGATAAATCCCACATTGAAATTTCCGAAGAAAACCAAGGAGAAAAACATCCTGTAAAAATACCTGAAGAAACTCCTTGAGAAACCCTCTTTGTGCATTGCAAGGATTTCTCCAGAAAATCCTGCAGGAATTCTTCTTATCGAGGGAGCTCTTGAAGAATTCCATCAGAACCTTGGTCTGCCACTTCAACAGGGATTTCTGCAAATATTCCTTATAACATCTTCCACGGGTTTCAGAGTTCCTCCAGAAATTTCTCATGATATTTTTTTCAAGATATCAAGCAAGTATCCTAAGAAGTTTGTTCAGGTATTATCTAAGACATTAAACCAGGCAATTCTTAAGAGATAACTTCGAAGCTTGCTTCACAAATCCCTCAAGATTTTTTTTCGAGAATTTCTGCTATCAATCTCCAAGAAATTGTTTAGAAATTGCTAGAAAGTTTTCCAAGAATTCTTCCAGCAATTTTGTGTGCACTTTAACTTTGAACTTCTTTGGAGATGAACCAGCCTCGGGCTGAAAATTTCCCTAATAAAGCTAATAATAATAATAATAAATATCTTCTTATAAAATCCTAGAAGGAATATCTGAACCGATTTATGCAGAAATCTCTGCAGTAACCTCAGGAGATATTATAGAAGGAACCACAGGATCAATTAAACGTACACTGTAGCAACCTTTGCAGGAATCCCTGAAGGTTAGATAGAGAGATGTCTTTATAAAAGAGAATTTCATCCCGAGGAATCCCCGAAGGAATTTCACAAGTAATATTGAGAATTTCATCGGAAGAATTTCCGGATTTTTAAATAAATACTCAAAGGAATTTCTAAAAAAAAACTCTATGAAACAACATTCGAAGAAATCTTTTGCTGAAGTTTTCGAAGTAATTCCTAAAATTTTTGAGAAATCTCTGGACATATTTGTAACGGAAGAAAAAAAAACGGAATCTCTGAATGTAAATATTTCAGAAAAAAAGAGCAGAAATTTCTGAAAAAAAAGCAGAAGAAATTGCCTATAGAAATAACAGATAGTACCTATAATCACAGGAGGAATCACAGGAGAAGAACATCCTGCAATAGAACATGAAGAAACTACTTGGGAAATACTTGGAAAACACTTCAAAGAACAGGTAATTGAGGAAATTTTCGGAAAATTTCTAAAAAAAAGTCTTGGAGGAGTTTTTTGAGATATGTCTATAAGCATTCCTGTAGCACTGCCTTGGAGATATTTCTGAATAAGTTCCTTAAAGAAATCGTGGAAAAATTCTTAGACACATCGTTAGAGAAAATGCCGAATACGTTTCTGGAAATATAAACTATCGTAAAAATATCTAGAGGAATTCCTGCGTGAGTTAGTGGAAAAAATAATGCAAAAATCCTTGAAAACAAAAACAATCCTGTACACATTCCTGCAAGTTTTTCAAATTAAGTCCCTAGAAGTCATGAATAATAAATCTATGATGAGCATCTTGAAGAAATACGTGTACGAATTTCTGAAAGAATCTTTGCAAAATTTTCTGACAAAACCACTGAAGGAATTTATGAACAAATCTTCGAAATACTGTCTAAGATAGATTTCTTGGAGATATTTCCGAAGCATTTTTGAGGTTGGTGAAATCCCATCAGGAACCCATAGAAACCTATCTAAAAGATTTCTATTGAAATTTTTGAGATAATACGCGAAAGAAGTCTTGGCGAAATTTCTTAACGAATCCTTTGAAGAATTTCAGAAAAAAAACCGCTGATGAAGTTTTTGAACGAATCTTGGTAGTAAAAACCAAATTTCAAGAGTAATTTTGGAAGAAGTCCATATGAGATTTCATAAAAAAAAACGTATAAATGGATGAAGGAAATTCATAAAGGATTACAGTAGAAATCTTTAAGGAAATTTGTAAAGGAATCGCTGGCAGAATTTCTGAAGATAAGTTGGGAAGAATGTATGCAGGAGTCTATGGAATATTTTCTAAAAAAATCCTTTGAAACATTTCTGGAGGAATTCTGCACATTTGATTTACTGGAGAAATTGCAGGAAGACTTTCTGAAGGAATCGATGAATGATTCCTGAAGGAATTTCCAGAGAAATCTCATTAGGTGTCAAAACTTTTTTTAATTTTCAACTTTTGTTTAGTCTTTTTTTATGAATCTCTCACAAATTAATTTTCAAATAAACTTTTATAACATTAGATTTTTCCAAAGTTACGCAAAATATGAGATTTTAAAGATTCAGTTTATTTATTTATACTTTTTTCAAAAAAAAAACTTTAGGGCCCGATAGCTTTTTAACCGCTTGACCAAAGTCTTTTAGCTTGTTCTCTGTAGATATTTTTGTTGTCTTAAAATGCTGTGAATAAACTGTACCTTTAAAAAATGGTTTCAACATGGATAAATATCTTAATCCGTTCAAAAACACACATTTTACAAGAAAAATGAGAATTTTGGTAAAATTTTGATTGTTTTCAGGCTTAGTTTCGGGATTAAAGTGAGAAGTTTATTCTGAATATTCATATGGAAGCCCTGACCATAAATTTTTTTAGTGATCTGAATGAAAAAAGAAATATATTATCATGTTCCAAATGCGAGGTTTTTTTTTGTTATTTTTTTTCTGTAATCTATATCCCTTTCGTGACGGACTATAAAAGAATGATTATCCTAAATTTTCTCTTATAAACTTAACGTCCTCTAGAATAAAACTTTCTTTACTACGACTATTTTATCCACCTATGCACTTTTTGGGGTCAAATTAGGACCAGCACCATGAATTAACTACATCGGCTGTTTTCCTACTCTCCGCATCGACCAATGTGACGCTAGCTTCTATGCGCGAAAAATCGCTAAAAGTAAATCACAAAAATATTGTATGGCGAATAGCATCTAAAGGCAAATTTATCGAATTGGAATACATTATTCGAAAAAGTATTTGGTAGTGGTTGTGCGCTATGGTGACTACTATTAAGCCTACCAAATATTTTTTCATTAAAAGCTTTCTATTTCAAGTAATTCAAGTTTAGATGCTGTTCACCATACAAAATAAAATTGATTTACTCCTGCTGATCAACTGTGGGTGTGCACCAAGCGGGTAGTTCATTGTGCTGGTCCGTCCTCAAGCCGGTCGATACTCTCTAAGTAATTGCTAAAAATTGCCTACTCTTAGGCGTTTTTGGTACAGAAGATTTATTGTAACTATTGAATCACTGCAAAGTGTTAGTTTGTAGAAATTTAGACGTATAATTTCAAATCTAGGAACACCAGATCAGCTTGACAGGGTATTCAAATCATAGAAGTGAATAAAAAGTAGATACTAAGAACAGCAAATCCCTGTTCCAACCTAACTCATGATTTCGATAATATGGAGTAATATTTTTCACCCAAGTATTCAAAGTTCCTTAAAAAACTCGTACAAGCTGATATCGCGTTCCTTGAGTTGAAATTATACAGTATCGGACAATAAAAATGCACCAGAGCCGTTTTCCCATACAAACTTGTCAAGTTCAGCCTGTCATGTCTCAGTTATTTCTCAACCGGTTGATATCATTTTTCTGTGACGAACTACAAAACATTTCAACTTTTAAAAACTATTGAAAAAGTTCTGAGATAACTATTGATACAAAAGTTACAGATAGGTTGAATTTTGACAATAAAAATGCACCAAGACAAAAAAATGTATAGCAAAAAATGTTGAAGACAAATCATGTTGGTCTCTTCAGCAAAATTATTCATCATCACACAAGAAACATATTTGCCCAAGTCACCATAATGATATGACGTTACCATTTTTTGCTACAACATTTTTTGTCTTTGTGCATTTTTATTGTCAAAATTCAACCTATCTGTAACTTTTGTATCAATAGTTATCACCAAACTTTTTCAATAGTTTTTAATTGTTGAAAGGTTTTGTAGTTCGTTACAGAAAAATGAAATCAACCGGTTGAGAAATAACTGAGATATGACAGGCTAAATTTGACAAGTTTGTATGGGAAAACGGCTTTGGTGCATTTTTATTGTCCGATACTGTACGTCTAAGTTTTCAAAAACTAACACTTTGTAGTGATTTAATAATTAAAATCAATCTTCTATACCATAAAACGCCTTAGAATAGGCAATTACCGATGAAACTTGGACCGTCTTGGGGACGGAACAGCACAATTTTGCTGGTCCCACTTTGACCACCCAGAAATCTTGTGCTTTTCAACAAAGCACCACTTTTTCTTCGGCGTTTTGCAGAACTACTCTTTTTCTATCGATTTTTACCCCTGCATACCTGGGTTAAACAAATATTCATAAAAATACGACAGATAAAATTTTTTCAACTTCTAGGGTGATTGCTTACTTTTTGTTTTACTTTTCGTGGCGTTTTTTTATGCACAATTCCAATCAAAGCTGAGGCTCAGAAATACAAGTTAGAGTAATAACTCGATCATAAAAAAATATTTACATCACATATTTTGAGGAAAAAACAATTGAAAAAAATGTGTAAAACCAGTGCCGAAAAGCAGCACGATTGTGCTGGTTCGTCACGAAAGGGATATCCCTAAATATGATGCTTTGAATCTGTTTTGGAGTAAAAACTCGCGTCCTAAGCTCCAATTTTACATAAAAAATAAGTTTTAAGGCATTTTTTGTCAGATTATGATGATAAACATCATAAAAATGAACACTTTGACGAATAGTTTGTTCAGGACAAAGATAGGCAACATAAATATCTACAAAAGCACGCTTAAAGATTTAAAATAGGTCAAGCGGTTAAAAAGATATCAAAAATATTTAATATTTTTGTAAACAGAAGAAAAAAATTATGAAACCTCTAAAAACTCATATTTTGCGTGACTTTGAAAAAAAAAATAGTGTAGGTACTACAAGTTTATTCGAAAATTTATTTGTGAGAGATTCATAAACATATTGAAAATCGTTTAGTAATTGAATAAAGTAATGGCACTTGAAGTGAAAACACCTTTTTATAACTCGAAAATTCAACTTTGAGGCGATTGCGCCACGTCTAAATTTCAATATTTTTGGCTCAAACTCAGAGGTTTCTCTTTTTATGTCATTCGAAACCATAAGAGCTTACGAATTACAGGTTTCAACTACTAAAAAACCGCAGCCAAGTATAAAAACATTATCATCAGTACATTGACATACAGCTGTGTTCATAAAAATAGCAGTGAAAGCCGTTTTCCATACAAAATGGCCAACTTTGACATACTGTAACTTTGTTCTCCTATGAGCTATTGAGCTGAAAATTTGACAGCGAACTACAAATATGGCCAATTTTGTTCTAACAAAATTTGAGAATTTTCGAAGCACGTTAAAAAAAGTTAAACACTATGTGAAATTGTTCAAAATAATAGCAGTGTAAATAAATAGAAATGTAGCTTTATCTTGAAGAAGCTAGACATTTAAACAGATTCCACCTTGATTACAATTTAATGCATAAAGTTAAAAAAAATGAAAATGTTGGCTGAATAAAAATAATCAAAACAAACACTGCTATTATTTCGATCAATTTCACATAGTGTTTATCTTTTTTCCACGTGCTTCAAAAATTCTCAGAATTTGCTAAAACAATATTCGCCATATTTGTAGTTCGCTGTCAAATTTTTAGCTCAATCGCTCAAAGCAGAACAAAGTTACAGCATGTCAAAGTTGGCCATTTTGTATGGGAAACGGCTTTCATTGCTATTTTTATGAACACAGCTGTATGTAGAATGTGAAAAAAATAAAAAATAAATCTTATCCTACTTACCATCGGTCTAATTGTACTGGGACATCTATAGAAGTCGCTTCCGGCGGTCAGGCTCTGCATATATTTGTTTTTGTTGGTTCCGTATATTGACTCCATTTTGGAAGTTGGCTTTTATAACTCTAGTCGAAAGAAAACTATTTTTGCGCTATCTAAGCTACTGGGTTGCGTTCTTCCAACTGGGACAAATTGTTGATCTCTCAAAGATGATTAAAATTTATCAAAACTGATTTTTCTGGTGACAGTATGACAATGATTAACCTAACTGTATTTTTCTTCTCTCAAATTTACACACTAGATTGGCTTCAATCACACATTACTCGAATCGTTCAAGAAACAAGCGTCCAATATTGGCGCACGAAGTAACAAAACCTTTCCCGTGAACATTATGCTACATTTGTCATAATTAAAAAAAAAATCCACCAATAGTAAAAGCCAATATATCTCAACAAATCAACAGATCTCAGATCTCACTTTCACCAAAATTCACCAAACTACTCCACCGGGGCACTTTTCAGATTCAGGGTCATTCAATGGCCATCGCCACCACCGTCGTCGTCGTCGTCGTAGACCACATGTTCGGCTATTTGAATGGATGCTGCTGTCTGCTGCTGGTTCGCTAATGATGATGATTTTACACTTTTGATTTTTGCTGCTACTACCAGCTACCACATTCGGACACTTCCGAAGGCCAGTGAAATTACCCGCCCACTCTACAATTAGCCGGGCAGTGAGCCTCGGAAATGACTGGTGCAACTCCGGACAATCACTTTTGTTGGCTTGGCGATAGTGACCAACTCCGAGGTGGTGTTCCTACTTGTCGTCACTAATATGGGTGGCGGCTGCAGTGCAGAGGGTGGTTTCGCTTTCGAGTGACCTCGTTTTGCCCGGGGAAAAAGTTTCGGGTCACGACCGTGGGTGGTATCTGAAAATGGAAATTGGGGGATGTTATTAGTAAGGTTAACGTGGTTTTTATCAGTCAGAGGATAAAGATTAATTTATCAAAGAAAAAAAAACTAATAACCTTGTTTTGTGTAAACATGTTACTTATGATTTTGAATGTACAATCCCCGAACAGAACAGCAAAGCGAGAAACAAAATTGATAATAGACCAATATCCAGTGATAATGCAGCGCTATGCAGAGCCATTAATAATACTCATAAAGAGGAATAATCTACTTATTTGAGTCTGCAAATAAATCCTTACTCCGCTACATAATTTACAATTTCATTAAACCTCAGTCAAACTACTGCACCAAATCAGATTTCCAATACTAGTTAATTACCCGAGGAAAGTGCTCTTCCCCCTTGATCTGGATATTATTTCGCAAGAAGTTAGTTCGGAATGAAGCAAAAAATGGCAACTAGACCACATAATTTGCATAAGCAGTTTTTGCTCCCCTCGTGTATGCGCCCCAACTGCCCCGACTAGGCACCGTTGTTTTCGCTTTCCATTTTAGCACTTTGTTTTACCATTTTCCAGCAGCTGCTGCTGCTTGGCTATTGCTTGGGGAGCAGCACCGTCCAGTGCCTAATTAAATGTTATACGTGATTATGATTAACTTAACTGGACTTCATTTTTTTATTGGAGTCTATAAGTTACCGGCTCCGGTAAGGCTTGGCATAACCGTTTTGAAGGCCGTACAGCCTAATTGCATGTCATCCGTGAGAGCATATTTGGCTAATATGAAATTTTAGGAAAACCACGGTGCAGAGGGTTCCGAAAGGATTTCTCTTTGATAGAGAGGACGCCCCGGACATTCCACGCAATGTTTTTTAAACCCCCTGAAATCTCCCGAAAACACCTAGAACGTTCCTAAAAATCCACAGGAACATCTCTGAAACGCCCCTAAACTCCTTGGAACAAGAAAGACGACGGATGATGATCTAGGATAGAACTTTGTAGGCGGCATTCAGAATTGCAATCGCTCTCACACTCCATTTTGTCATTTTTTTATAGATTGGGCAAATGACGCCCTCCTTCCACTCCTCCTTCGGTAGCTGTTTTCATTGTTCTTGAGCTGCTGGATAGCATCCTTAACTGTCCTCAACATGGGAGTTGGCTCGTTATCGCACCTTGCTGTACTGGCGTAGTCATTTCTCCCACTTGTTGGTTCTCCATATCTGCGCTTTCCGCTTCATTCAGGCGTACGTCGCTGCTTCTACCTTTCAAGCACCAAACGACCTTCCATCAAGATGCTGCCTTCCTTATCCCTGCACATTTCGACTCGCAGCACGAAGTCTTTGCAGGATGCGATGAACTTCTGGTAGAACTTCCGTGTTTCTTGTGTTCCATTTGTTCAAACTCCGCTTCTTCTAGGCAGCGCTTTTTCCTCCAGATGAGGTGGATCCGCTGTTTCCGTGTTCTTTCATATCGCTCCACGTTCTAACGGGTCCAGTGCTGCAGCATGACTACCCTCACTACGTTCCAATCTACCAAAATCTCTCTGCACTCATTGTCAAACCAATCGTGTCTTCGTCTCCGTTCTATATACCCAATGTTGGCCTTAGCTGCATTATTAATGGCTGCTTTCAACCTACTCCAGCAATTCTCGAGAGGGGTTCTTCAAGCTCGCCCTCGTTTGAGAACGCTGCTCAGAGATTCTATGCGTATGCGGTGGTGACATCCGATTGCTTCTGTCGCTTCAGGTTATACCGCGTCGGAGGTCGGTACCGTACGTTGTTAATCACGGAGAGTTCATGACGCATTTTCACCATCACCAGGTCAGAGTCGATGTTATTGCGACGATAGATCCTGACGTCGATAATGTCCGAGAAGTGCCGTCCATCAATCAGGATTCCGTCTGCTGTGGTGATCTCCAGGTGTAACGATAAGGAATGTTGTGCTGGAAGTAGGTGTTTCGTATGATGATCATATTCTTAGAGGCAGCGAAATCAATCCGTCGGTAAGTCCCCTATGATTTAAGTTTAAGTCTACTATCAATGATGGTCTTGACGTCTTCTTTTGGGCAGCCATATCTTACACGCATTCGAGCTGCGCGTAGAATTCGTCTTTGGGGTGTGGTCTGTGCACGTTTATTATGCTGAACTTCCTAACAGACATTGATTGACGTCCACTACCGGAGGAGAGCTTAAACCAAATAGGACGTAAAAAATCAGAGTACATACACAGTTAGAAAAAATCACCGACTTCGGTAATGTTTTACCGAAATCTCAACCGTTAAGTTTGTTTTACAGGAAAAAATCGGTAAAGGTAGCAACTTTTACCGAAGTTCGTCAGAGTTTGACAGTTAAACGATAACATTTTACCGAAAATTTTTTTACAGAATTTCGTTAAAAATCCATTACCGAACGCTCAGCGGTTGAGATTTCGGTAAAAATTACCGAACGCGATTAGCTGTGTACCAATTTCTATTGAAATATACGTACTAGATGCTAGTTTTATCTTCTCCATGTGTTCGGCAAAGTTTGAGTACTCACGTGTAGCCATTTACTATTTGAAATTATGACCTCAGATGGCAACACTGATCAATCTACATAAGACACATTCCACGCGTTACGTTTTGCGCAAGAATCAAACTTTTGCATCCTAAAATTGTAATGTTGTTAAATCCGTGCTAACCATCATATCAAACGATCAGATTTTAATAGGGTAAAAGCTCCCTTAGTGGAGGTAGTACCAATAGTGGTGGTAGTGGCAATTTAGTACTATTTCGACCAAAAAGCTTGCAAATGACATTTTTAATAGCTGCCTCATACCTAATCAATAACATTAATTCAGTTTTTTGTTTATGATTTGCCGAAAAACCTATTTTAAACAATTATTATCCTCAATTTTTTTGCTCCTTTGCACCTATAGTGGTGGTAGTGTTCCTATAGTGGTGGGTCCCATAAGAATTCAATGGGATGCGCCACTATAGGAACCTATGTTAAATTTTACCTCCATAATAGGAACCGTGTACCTATAGTTGGTGCAAGTGATTTGTTAGCAAAATATGAAATAAACAATGGTTTTTACATTTTTCATAGCAAATTTAAGTGAAAAACTATCGATTAACGTTTTCAGACTTTTTATTTTGTAGTTTTATCATTTTTTTCAATTATTTTACTACAAGGAGCTACAAATAGCACCACTATTGGTACATTTACCCTAGAAGATTAATTTGATGCTTTCTAATTGGGAATTGGACTTTTTTACTTCGAAAGAAATCAAGAAATACATCGTAACGGGACACCATCGCGTCTGTTCACCAAGGAGGTGCGGCTCAAACAGCGTATGTTCTGGCATCCAGCAGCTGAGTAAGAAACGCTGCACCACGCCCAGCTAGATCCAAGATGGTAGCCGCATCAGCGTGGTCGTCCCAGTGTTGGTTGGAACGTTAAACAGAACTGGCACGATGGCCCTCCGGCGAGACAGAAGTGTTGGCGTAGGCCCAATAAGCCACCCGTAAAAATCCGCATTGCGAAGAACATAGGAGAAAAAAAGACTCGATACAATCGGCAAAGACCCACGCGACGGATTAAGGACTACGATTGGAAACTTGGAACATGGAATTGCAAGTCACTAGGTTTCGCAGGATGTGACAGGATAATCTACGACGAACTACATCCCCGCAACTTCGACATCGTGGCGTTGCAGGAACTTTATTGGACTGGACAGAAAGTGTAGAAAAGCGGGCATCGAGCGGCTACCTTCTACCAAAGCTGTGGCACCACCAATGAACTGGTAACAGGATTTATAGTGTTGGGCAAGATGCGACAACGTGTGATCGGGTGGCAACCGATCAACGCAAGGATGTCCATGTTAAGAGTTAAGGGCCGTTTCTACAACTACAGCATCATTAACGTCCACTGCCCCCACGAAGGGAGACCTGATGACGAGAAAGAAGCGTTCTACGCGCAGTTAGAGCAAACATACGATGGTTGCTCGCCGCGTGACGTGAAAATCGTTGTCGGCGACATGAACGCGCAGGTAGGAAGGAAGGAAATGTACAGACCGGTAATCGGGCGAAACAGCCTGCATGCTGTATCGAATGATAATGGCCAGCGATCCATAAAGTTTGCAGCCTCCCGTGGTATGGTAGTCCGAAGCACGTTCTTCCCCCGCAAAGATATCCACAAAGCCACCTGGAGATCACCCGACCATCAAACAGAAGGTTTTCTCAACCACGTTCTAATCGACGGTAAATTCTTCTCGGATATAACCATTAACCAATGTCCGGATATACGGCAGTGCGAATATAGATTCGGATCACTACTTAATCGCTGTATGCATGCTCTCAAAACTTTCGACAGCTATCACCACGCGTCGAAGTCGAACGCCGCGACTCAACATCGAGCAGCTGCGTAACGTAGAAGTGGCTCAAGACTACGCGCAGCAGTTAGCAGTGACCCTACCAACGGAAGAGCAGCACAAGTAATGAGGGGTGGTCCACCCAAACGGACAGCTTCATCTTTGCTGGCAGTGCGACGATGGCGCACAAAACCATGCAGCTCGTCGAAATCAGAGTGGAGAGGACAAATCACCCCACGACTCGAGTTGCATGGCCGAAACCTGCCGAAGAGGATTGAGTCCCTTACATGGAGGCAGACGGTCACAGCTGAAAGCCATTGACAGTCATTTGTGGAGGATAACTTTGCTTATGGAGGGTTATACCGACGATCTGTCCAGTCAGAACCCTAAGCCGGACATGTGACGCCGCCATGTCAAAGTGAGTCTTACCCAGAAATGGACGCTGTCCAGAAATCGCAGAACTCCGCGCATCTTGCCTAAGAACTAGAGGAGGATGCAAAGAGCTCGAACCGATGACAGTAAAATGGGGCGAATTGAGGCACACAGAGTGGCTAAACCGGCACTGAACTAAGAGAATAAGGCGCGTAAGTGTGCGTACTCCGATAAGCACTGCCAGGCAGCCAAACACGATCGCCGCGCTATAATACAATGGGCTCCCGTTCCCTACGTCCAAACCGGCCAAAGCGAGGTCTACCAGTGACGAACGACGAGCTCATGTCAATACCCTAGTCGCTTAATTTGAACAAGGCTCCGGGTCCTTATGGTCCCCTGCCTCCATGCTACTTTTTCTGGTGTTTATTTAGGAGAGCCGGAATACGTTGGCGACTGAAACCGCTTTAATTCCAATCAACCTCCTAAATGCAATACCAGCAAGAAAGGATTTTTATGGTCGGTTAACCTTCACGTACCCAACCTCCAACATCTCACTTTCAAAATGCTGGTATTTCGTCAATTTTCATCAATTTTTTTTTTTGAAGTCGCCCTCAATCGATCATAAATTGGTGCAAGTTTATTACATGCCATCCGGATGCAATATCCGGAACCATTCCGGAGATATTCCTGATTGTAATGGGGTCAGTAGGGGTGCTGAAATGGCTAAAAGTGCTTTTTTCGTGTGTTATTGTGTTTGAACCATCGATTTTCAGCGAAATATTCAATGTGAACAATAAGACACAACTGCGATAACCATATTTGAATAAGTTGACCTTCCGGATCACCGTGATAGGTTCCACAGAGGACACTTCTGATTTTCAAAAAAAAAAACATGTCGTGCGACATACCAAACCTCAGAATGATTGAGTCAGAAACGATAAACTGAAGTCTGTATCAACTAATAAGGCCATCCCTGGTTCCACGGCGGTCTCATCGGGGACATTTTTGATTTGTAACCCCAATATGCCATGCGACGTATCAATCTTCATGATTTCGAGAGAATGGGGCAGAAAAAAATGACTGATGTATGCATTACCTGATGTGGCCGCTCCGGAACACCTGGAACAGGTTCCGCGGGGACCTCTCAAACACAATAACACACAAAATTATCACTTTTAGCCATTTGACAAAAAGGACCCCTTCCACACCTCCTGACCCCAGTACAATCCGGAATATCTCCGGAATGGTTCCGGATATAACATGGCCACTTGCGTATATTTAATATACTAGCACCAATTTATGATCGATTGAGGGCGACTTCAAAAAAATCGGATGAAAATTGACGAGATGCCAGCATTTTGAAAATGAGTTGTCGGGGGTCGGGTACGTGAAGGTTAAGGTTGGGCTAGAGCTAGGGTAATTTAAAAACATTTATTTCTGATATTACATTAATTGTAATAAATATGTTATTAAGAAAAAATGATATTATCTGTAATTGATTACACCAAAATAGGATGGTCCAAATCGCCTTCGACGATTTTTTTTTGTATTGGCCCGTCAGGAGACCTTGATCAGCTGGCAACACAAATGGAAAGATGGAGAGATGGGTAGATAGTTGCACTCCATCATTCCGCAGGTATCGAAGAAGCCATGGTTCAAAGGGTTGGATTAAGGCCGCGATTTCATTCGTGTAATGTGTCGGCTGATGTCCAACCACTATTTGTTGAACGCACATACCTTCCGTATTGGGCTCTCGGAAAGCAATCTCTGTGTCTGCGGCGTGGCTTACCAGGATATCGAACATGTCGTGTGGGGATGCGATGAGCATCGTGAAGTCAGATCTGAGCTGTATGAAACTCTCCGGGTCCGAGGAAAACAACAGAAACCCGTTAGAGAAGTGTTGGTAGGTCTTGATTTGGAGTACATGGATCTCATTTACCAGTTTTTGAAACGTGTTGATGTCGAAATTTGATCCCGTACGTTCCTTGTTTTCGTTGCCCCCCTTTCCGTTTGTCCTCTTCTTGTCGTTGTCTTCCGATAAAGCCCTTTCTGTTCAGTCCCGTTACACATCAGGACAGTCGGTCCCATCAATATTTTTAGTATAAGATAGCAAGTAATTCAGTATAAGTCCCTCAAATCCCTCCTTTCCAACTATATATATTCGTTATCCCTAACCTCGAAACAGCCGCGAGTACTTCGGCTCCCAAAACTAACGTAGTATGAAGTCAGTATAAATTTAAAAACAAAATGTAAAATCAACATAAAAAACCCAAATTAATCCACCTAGAGGTGATAGTGCCTTTCTCGTCGTATATGTTCTCATGATCTTTCCGTCGACGTAAGTCAAAGTGTTCCTGAATCCTGATATTTTTTAAGAAAAGCAAGCATTTTATCAAAGCCATCATTGAATTGATTTAAAACTTATTGATGGCACATACTCCGACGTTGTGTTCAGCGTAAAAGCAGAGCTGAATAATATCAGATTTCTCAGTTGACTGCTTGAGTACCTTCACTAACATTGGGAGCTGATCAATATCAAGACGATACTAACAAGCTAAGATATAACTTTTTACACATTCACAGATCATTTTGCGGTCTTCGACAAAGTTTTTTCTGCACATTCTAGGTTATATTTTTTTGACCGTTAAAAACAAGAACGTAGTGAGTATAGCGTAGTGAGACGTCTGTTTGTATGTGGGTTTAATATGTCAAGATTTTGTTCTCTTACACATATTTATCGTTTGCATTGATTTTATTTACTTTCGTAGTTCCGGCGAAGCATCAAACGCTGGTTGTGCAACCCTACCAGTAGTCTCTAATGTGGTATGAGCCTATTTTCTAGTTAACCGTTCCTTAGGTTATTAAAAAAGCCGTGATGTGATGTGTCGCATGGTACATTTGGTTACTTTCCGGAACAGGTTCCGGAGCACCACCGGGTCTCCCAAACATAGTCTGAGGCAATATCATTGCTAACGTACATCAGGTTACCTAAAAAAAACACAATTTGATTTATCTTATGCATGGGTACAAATCACTTTTACATTTGACCACTTCCAGTGGGACACCCAGAACTAGTTTCGGGACACTACCGGTTGGCTAAAATATGGTCTGAGGCAATGTTCTTACGAATCGATCATCGTGTTATCAAAAAAGGGTCTCCAGTTGACCTAGTGGTTAAGGCTATGAATCGCCAATCCAGAAACGGCGGGTTTGATTCCCGTTCCGGTCGGGAACATTTTCTCGACTTCCTGACCATAGTGTATCATTGAACTTGCCTCACAATATACAAATACATGCAATGGCGGGCAAAGAAAACCCTGTGGAAGTGCTCTAAAGAACACTAAGTAGAAGAGAGGCAGGCCAAGTTCCAATGCGAACGTCGAGCTATAAAGAAGAAGAAGAAGTTATCAAAAAAGCTGCTATTTGATGTACTGTCAAACCCCGCGTTTTCATCACTCTTTAATAAGACACTTTTTAACTTGTACCCCGCTCATTCGAAATTGGTTGAATTAAAAAAATGATCAAATGTCACAGTGTAATACACTGTAAATACGAATGATACGATATTGTGATGTTACTTACACCCGCAGCGGCTCCTCGTGCAGCTGCTACTTCCGAAAGTTCTAATTTGGTGCATTCCGACATCTGATCCGTTTGGTAATCAACCGCAGTGGACCTCGGAAGCCAACAATCGTAAAATGTACAAGCTATCAATTCGTACCACCACAATATCTGTAAGATTTGTGTTCAAAAACAAATCATACAATCTAACCAAAACTAAAATAGAGTTAGTTTATCGAATTGAAAGTTTACACAGGTAATTTGACAGCAATCATTGTCGAATTAGCGTGGTTTTATGGTACGACACGCATGGATTTGATTCAATTTCACATTTACAACTTTCGGTTCACATTTTACCACTTACCGATTGTACCTGATGTGGTCTTAGACTAGTTTCATGCAAATTATTAATCAGTTCTCCTAAAAAGTCGCAAATTGATGTCATGCATGTATGGGTTTGGTTCATTTGTGCATTTCGCCAGTTCCGGCGAGGCACTCGAATCTGGTTCCGGAACACTTCTGACCTGAGACTATTTTCTTGCTGACCGTTCTTCGCGTTATCGAAGAATCCGTTATTTAGTGTGCTGCGTGTATGCGTTTGGTTTTTTTTTCTACATTTGACCACTTCCGTCGGGGCACCTGGAAGAGGTTTCGGCACACTATTGGTTTTCCAAAGTATGGTCTATGATTTTTTTGTTAACTAATCATCAGCTTACCTAAAAAGTCATTAAATGTGTCGAATTTATGGGTTTGGTTCTCCTTTATATTTGACCACTTCCGATGGGGCAACCGTAATCGGTTGCGGAACACTACCGGTTGTCCCCAATATGGCCGGAAAGTTTTTTTTTGTCAAATCAAGATGCCTTAAAATCCGCGATTTGATGTGTCGCTTGCATAGGTTTGGTTCCCTTTTATATTTAGCCATTTCCGGCGGGACACCCGGAACCGGTTCTGGATCACAACCGATTCAGATATGTTCTGAAAATATTTTCCTGCTTACTGTTCATCAGGATATCAAAAAAGCCACGATTTGATATGTCCCTTGCATGGGTTTAATTAACTTTTATACTTTGCCACCTCCGGCGGAACATCTGGAACCGGTTCCGATATGGTCTGAGAGTGCTTTCTTGCTTACTGTTAATCAGGTAATCGAAAAAGCTTTGGTTTGATATGTCGCATGCATGGTTTTATTTCAATTTTATATTTGGCTACTTCCGACGGGACACCCGGAACCGGTTCCGGGACACAACCGGTTCAGATATGGTCTGAGAATATTATCCTGCTTACTGTTCATCAGGATATAAAAAAAGCCACTATTTGATATGTCGCATGCATGGGTTTGGTTAACTTTAATACTTGGCCACTTCCGGCGGGACATTTGCAACCGGTTCCGGAACACTACCGGTTCCGATATGGTCTGAGAATGTTTTCCTGCTTACTGTTCACCACGTTATCGAAAAAGCCGCGGTTTGATATGTCGCATGCATGGGTTTAGTTCACTTGTATGTTTGGTCACTTCCGGCGGGACACCCGGAACCGGTTCCGGGACACTACCGGTTCAGATATGGTCTGAGACTATTTTTCTGCCTACCATTCATCAAGTTATCGAAAATGCCGTAGTTTGATGTGCCGCATGAATGGGTTTGTAGCGTTTTCATATCTGGCCCCTTCCTGGGGTACCGGTCCGGAACACCTAAATGGCCATAACTCCGGAACGGCTGGACCGATCTGAACCATTTTCAATAGGAAACAATGGGACCAGATTCCGCGTTGAATGAACCGTCGGTCAATAAAATCGGTTGAGTTTTACTGCCAAAAAGTGATGTGAGTTTTTTTGTACACACACATACACACACACACACATACACACACACAGACATCATCTCAATTCGTCGAGCTGAGTCGATTGGTATATAAGACTTGACCGCTCCGGAGGCTCTATCAAATTTTGGTTTTTGGAGTATATAGCCTTTCGGTACACCTTGGTGTACGAGAAAGGCAAAAATGTAAAAATGATTTCGGCTCTGTTATGCCCAAGTGGCGCCCGAGCCTTCCAAATAAACGAATAAGTAAAAAAAAAGGGTGGTTGTGTGAAACACAGTATACAGTGATAGCATACACTTAACAGCTGGACGTTTAGTTGAAAAATGTAAAACTTGCTTGAGATGCAAATTAGGGCTACTGAAACAAATGGATAGTATTCAACAGTTGGCGTTAGGATTATTCGCTCTTAGATGAAATGTAGTTACACGTCCATAGTCGGTCACATTATGACCACCTGAGCGATTCGGAGGTTATTCAAAAATTTTAAATCATCTTTCTCCCCCACCCAAACTCACTTTCCTTCTTTGGCGAGTACGATTCGTGGATTCGTTGCTGTCGGATGCTCACTTTTAACGCGTAGTTAGCAGCGGAAGATACTTCGCACAAGCTTTTCACTTTCTTTTTCATCCGCCATCGGTGTCTCCGTCTCCGCTGTAGGATCGAGTAACGAACTCCAGCAGCAGGGTAGTAGGTATGATGATGGTAGTGGCATTCCAAATTGCAAACCATCTTGTCGACTACCTCAAAGTCTCCGTCGTCAGCCACTGACTGTGTGGCAGCACAGGTGATGACGGAAAACACAATTTCCCTTTTATCACACCCCACCGACACTGCCGTGGCGTGGTGGAAACTGCGACAAGCGTTTTGTGGTGGGTAGGAAATGTGTGTAAATGTGTCTGCGATAAAAAGGAAGCCAGGAGATGAATCTGATGGATCTGCTTAGAACTTGAATTGAACGACGACATGATAGGTGGAAATGGATTTGAGCCGGTCGTTTCCGGTGTCAACGCGATTTGATGGATGTGGCTTTTAGAGATTGCTTGTGATGTCGACTTAATGCGCTGCATCAACTGCTTCAAGTAAATTATATTTTCCTCACGAAAGATGTATTCAAACCGGTAAACATTCCTATAAAAACAAGAATGTTTCCTGGAATTCAAATTTTCGAAAGTCGTCTTTCTTTCCTGAAGAATGAACTATAAATCAAATCGTTTTTCCGAAACAACCCATCTTAAGATCACTTTCTCCCACGAAGTATCCAATTCGTGGCGATAAATTATCCCACCTCTTGATTTCACTCTTGTTAGTCGATTGTCTCAGCTCAATGCTGCCGTATATCTATCAACCGCCTCAAATATTTGTGCAAATGCCATTGTCACTTTCTTCCACCGGGAAAAGAAGAGACAATTCACAAATCTAACGATGTATTATAACCACCCCATCATCCAGCCGCTTGCAGCAACACGCAATCATCAAACCCAAAACGACTCTAATCCGTAAATTTTCCCGCTCGTAATTGAAAGCATCGCACCGAAATTCTCCCACGATTGAGGCCATAGTCAGGCGTATACTTTGTGGCCTACAATCATCATCGTCGCCTCGGCATGCTGGCCACCAATCCAAGCGCTCCAACACTACCCTCATCCCGCCGAATGACAATCGTTTATGAAGGAAGGAAAATCATCCCGCAACGACGAGAACAACGCCGGCATGACACATTTTCCGCAGTTTTTTTTTCGTAAACTTGATCGCACAATGACCCAGTTGTCCACGTGCGCACGCTGCTGGTCCCTAAGTGAACTTGCTGTCCCTCCATGTTTGGCAGCTAGCGCAGCGGTAGTGCATTTATGTCGTCCGGCCGGCCGGACAGCGCACAGAGGGACAGAATGGAAAAGATGGGCAAATATAATTGTTATTTATGCAACAAGTTGCAAAATGATGATTTTTTTTGCACTTTTATACAATACAGTATCATAATACTTCTCATTTCAGTATCATAATGACCTACTCTTCCGTACCGGTTCATAATGCAACTGAAATGAGTTGCATAATGAAAAATAGTTGCATTATGAACATTATGCATTAATTTTAAAATGCTTTTTTACTTTTAGTAACAAAATTAGGATTTATACAACGTCGCCGTCGTCTAGTCAAAAGCTCGCCAGGTCACGCTCCATTTGCTTCGCCAATTGTGTTCTCTGCAATTCGAGTGTTCTTACGCCAACCTCATGATCTACAAACTCCAACATTGCAGGCTTAATGACCGGCATTCATGCAATATACCCTGCCCACCGTATACGTCCATCATTAGCCACATTCAGGATATCTAATTCACCGTAGAGTGTTGATAGGGAGTGTATCGAGAAGTAATTAGCAACTTTCTTTTGTTAATAACAAGTAAAAGAAATCGAAGTTTTGGTTTCGACATTCACTTTATTGCCCAAGCAGCACCTGCAACATCATCCAAAATGTGGCTTTCAATACTTTGGTCTAAATGAGTTACACTAAAGGCACACGAAACTTCCACCTTGTCAATTCAGTTGCATTTAAACTCCGAATTTCATGAAGTTTCGGCTTTGTTTCATAGAAATTACCAAATACCTCGTGTTTGACATCGATTTGTGGCAGAGCGTTAATGGTTAATCATAAATTTAATCATGATTAATGATTAATGATTAAGATTAATCAAAATCATTAATCATAATCACAAAAAAATCTCATTTATTCATTAATAATTAATCTTAATCACACTGTTTTTGCAATCTAATCAATAATCAAGAATCATACCCAAGCAACACACATGTTATAATAGAGTTACGACAGCGCAAGTTTTGGTTGTATAGAAGTTTATTTTACGTAATTCTAACATTGTGTTGAAATAACGTAAAATTAACTTCTATACAACCAAAACTTGCGCTGTCGTAACTTTTATATAACATGTGTGTTACTTGGGTAATCATAAGAAAAAAATAATTAATCATTAATCATTCATCACCAAATCTGATTCTTCATATAAAATTTATGATCCATTTTAAATTGATTTAAATTCTGTTCTAAATACTATAATTTATGTTTTTTTTTTCAAAAATCTCCCGGACAGAGTTACTTTTTACTTTTGAAACTTCAAAAACATGTTAAACAATAAAAATAGTTTAATCGTTTCCAGTTTTTTGTGATTGATTAATCATGATTAATCATGATTTTTAATCAATGAGCCATTTTTATTCATTAATCATAATCAATAATCACATATAAAACCAATTTTAATCATTAATCATAATCTTTAATCATCCTAAAAATCAAATTAACCATTATTCATAATCAATAATCACCAAAATTGGAATTTTAATCATCAATGATTAATCATGATTAAAATGTTTGTTAATCATGAACGCTCTGAGTTGTGGATGCGGAGCTTACATATTCCACAAAAGTGATAAAACAGTCAGCTTGCATTAAATGTGTTATGTTACAGTCATGCAACATCTAACTCTGGTTTGTTTGTTCAGATTATGTTTCAAATGTGTTACGAAAAACTTCCGCGTCTTTTCATTTGACATTTCTCTAACAAAGAAGGTGCAATGAAGTAACAAGTAACTTCAATAGCTTTTATGGCATGTTGAGCAGCAATTTTCTCACAGAGCGTTTGGTGTAGTGTGTAAGGTGAGTAGTTAATACTCCTGGTGTCCATGGTTCGAGTCTGGACAAAATCTTTTTTTCCATTTTTTTTATTCTGCCCTCTCATTGAAGTTGCATAACGATTCAGAATCTGCGCTTTTTATGTTTCAAAGAAGAAGCAATCGTGTTCTATCGTCTATAAAACGAACAGTGAATAAATTGCACTAAGGTTGCTGTTACTGGCTTTCAAACAAGTCATGTTGCTTGGGTGAAGTTGAACATTATTTGTAACAGTTCCATAGCTCACAAATGCAAAAATCTTATTTTCTATAAAATGGGCGCACTTTAAATTGAATACCCTTCATTAAATTCTACACAGTTGTTTTCGTGCATTTTCTTAAAACTGCTGTCCACTTTTTTTTTAACTCCTACATGTTTGCAGCAACTGTACCTTCTTTCTTGAAGTTCCATTTGACAATCGCCCAATAGCGTTCAATAGGGCGGAGTTCAAGACAGCTTGGTGGATTGATAGCTTTTTCGACATACCACACCTCGTTGTCTGAAATCCACTGTAGGACTGACTTAGCATAGTGCGCTGATGCCAAATCCGGTCAGAACAGAGGATGAGACTCATGCTGCTTGTATAATGGCAAAAGTCTCTTTTCCAAGCAATCCTGTTGGTAAACCTGAGCGTTATTGTACCTTTCGTGAAGAAAATTGACAACCGCAAACCAAAGGTACAAATAGCTTGCCATCCAAGAACCTTCTGTCCGAATTTTTCCAGCGCAACCGAGTAGTTTGCAACGTCCATATTCTCCCCCACTGGTTTAGTTTAAAACTGAGGTCGAGGGTGAAATGCACCCGCCGTGATTGTCCAAAATCGTACAGCTTCCGCGCCCTGGTTTTAGTACGAGATTGGTGTTCCAGAGACTTCCTAGGTACTTTCCACTTTTTATATGTTTTCCGTGAATTGCGAGTCTTGATTCTTTGAATCATTCCGATGCTGGTTTTGAACTTTTTGGGCAAATCCCTCGTAGATGCCGATCGGTTTTGATGAATGTACGATGTCACTTTGGAATCCAGTTTGGCTTGGCTAGGGCCAGGTTTTCTTCCGGATCTCGGTTAATCCTTCAAGGAATACTCCGTGCCAAACTTGTGGATAACAATTTCCATACTTGTGTGGTGCACTTTGAACCGTTTTGCAATCTGATTGTAAGTAACACCTTTTTCGGTGCACCAAATATGCAGAATTTTCTTTTTTTTTGTTTCCAGGTCAATTCTAGCCATTCCGAAAATAATCAACTTTCTGAAGACAAATCGATTACAGAACTGTTTTTGGCAGGTAAACAAACACTCATTCGGCAACACACAAAAACAAGTTCAGTCATATTTGAGTAAAGTCGTTTCAAAATTTGCTAATTACTTTTCAATACAGTCCTTACGTAGTCAGCTCGTCTACATTCCGCCAAAGAACGGGCTTAGCACTCGTCGATTGAACTGTCCAAGAGATTGAAAGCCCTCATTTATATGTATTATGTATGCTTCAAATGAAGGATAATAAAGACGTTAACAAGCCCAAGGCCTGCCGTATGGTCTAGTGATCACCGGAATATATGAAGACATTGCAAACCTTCTACCTACCGTCAGGTAGATACTACATACACACTCATCGAGCATGGTCCAAGTCTCATGTCCATAAAGGAACATCGGTCTAATTAGCGTCTTGTACATCCGTTACTTTTATCAGTCTAGTCAGCTTTACAGGAAAACCGTTTTCGTTAAAGTCGATGAACTAGTGATGAGTTGGGGCATGGTATTCTCGGCATTCCTGGAGGATTTGTCGTACGCTGGATATATGGTCCATTGTCGACCGGTCGTCGATGAGCCAGGCTTGATAACTTCCCGGTTCTGAGAAAATAATTGCATAAAGCTGTACTTGGATCGCGAGATCATAACGGACGCCCTCATTCGTGCTAACTGGCCCGACATTGTGGTTTACGACATAGGATGAGCCGGGTAATCCTCATCGACATCGCTGTACCATTAGCCATAATGTCCAATCAACGTTCTCCGGCAAGATAACCAAGTACCACGATCTAGCAGAGAAGTTGAAGCAGATGTGGCACCTGGAGGACGTCCGTATAGTTCCGGTTGTCCTCTCGGCAACCGGAGTTGTCCCTAAATCTCTTCTAAGGACCATAGACGTGTTGGAATTGAAGAAGGACCTGAACAACATCCTGAAAGCGGTGATTCTTGAGATCTGTTGTACAGTAAGGCGGTTCTTGAATCATAAAAAAAATCATCACAACCAACAGTACATCCGAAACAGACTCATTAAAATATGAGCAAACAAGCCAATGAGATCCACAGAGCGTAATCCCTTTGGCATTCCGATTGCTCGAGGTAGGTGAAAGTTTCCAGCAATTTTTGCTGACAAGTGCCAAAACTCTATTTAGCACTGTACTTGGAGTTAATGCCAATGCAGAACTCGTAGCTTCCAGGAATGAAAGCACACCCAGTATGAAAACCAGAGCCAGACGAAGCCGAAGAAAGCCTTCACCCGAGGAGGGAACAAGAAGAGCAACACGTGCTCTAATACCTAAAATTGATATTGCTGCGTTATTCTACGAAATGTTATGAGAACATCACAATAATTGTTGGAAGTATTTGAGCAGAGTTTGATATTGATGTAGTATTTGTTGGTTTAACAGTAAAAATAACCGAAGAACAACATTTGCTATTACATCAGAAAGTCATCGAATAAATGAAACATTTAATAACAAGAAATGTTATTAGTTTGTTTTTCAATAATTTTGGAATAACAAATACAGCACTTGAAATTTTAGGTATGCATTCATTATTAAAATAACAAGACTTGTTATTTCCTAGGTGTTATTTGTACAAAATTTTGGTATTTGTTTTTGTTATTTTGCCTCTTATTACCACCTAGTGAAGGGCATATCAAGGTATGGTAGTATTTAAGATAAATACCTTGATATGTTATTCACTTGTTATTTTCTTCTGGCGGAGCGGACCTAGTGTGATGGTTAGAACACTTGACTGTCACGCCGAGGACCTGGGATCGAATCCTACTCCCGACATACTCACAAAAATGTGAGTTCTTCCTTCGGAAGGGAAGTAAAGCGTGAGTCCCGAGATGCACTAGCCCAGGCCTAAAAATCTCGTTAATACAGACAAAACAAATATTTTCTTCTGCTCGGGTACTAGAGCTGGTCCTGGAACGGGGACAGAGCGAGTGGCCAACGGCTGGAAGAAGATGTTGTGCAAGAGCAGCCTTCCAGTCAAGGGGCACAGCCCGTACCACGAACTCAGAGCAGAAACGGCAGCATTAGCAACCACCAAGGCCATGCTGCACCCACCAGTGTTGCTGTGGCTGATCGATGTCAGTCACCCACGTCACGTGCACGAGGATGGAGACTAGGATGGCCCACACTGAAAAATGAAAAATAAAAATTTCGAAAAATGCCAAGTCTTACCTCCTGAATCAGTTGCTTTGGACTCCCAGAAGCTACGTTCAAAATTTTAGCAAAATCGGTTGAGCCTAGGGGGCGCTCAAAACGCTTGAAGTTTGTATGGGAAAACTTGGCCAAATGTATGCAGAAATTTTAAGTTTTCGAATTTTGCCGCTAGGTGGCACTGTAAGCGTTCAATTAATAAACCCTTTGATATTATTGTAGGTGACTACATGTCAAACAACTTTGTCGAAGACCGCGGAGTGATCCGACGGCTGTGAAAAAAGTTATACCCTAGGCAAAGTGAGGCAAAGTATTGAGATTTCATTATTGATACATATTATTTCTTTACATGTATTGGAAAAACAACAATAAAGTTTATTCTCACTTTACCTAGGCTATAACTTTGTTCACAGACGTTGGATCACTTTGCGGTCTTCGACAAAGTTGTTTGGCATATAGTCAACTACAATAATACCAAAAAGTTTGATTATTGAACGCTTACAGCGCCACCTAGCAGCAAAATTCGAAAACTAAAAATTTCTGCATACATTTGGCCAAGTTTTCACTTACAAACTTCAAGCGTTTTGAGCGCCCCCTTAGGCTTAATTGATTTTGCTCAAATTTTGAACGTAGCTTCTGGGAGTCCAAAACAACTGATTTAGGAAGTAAGACTTGGCATTTTTCGAAATTTTTGTTTCTCATATAAGTGTGGCCACCTTAATGGAGACGGATATGTCCGGCAGAACAGGGATGCTGGAAATGTTCAACGAGAGATTCCCTCACATTGCGAACCACCTTGACTTGAACTAGCTACACACACGGCAGCGAGCAATTATGTCTCATAATATGCTCACAGACGCACTGCTCCAAGACCAACAGCAGATTTACAACGACAGCAACTACGAATACCAAAACTGCGGAATTCCTATCGGTTAACAAGTGCAGTAAGCATCCGAAACCAGGATATTTTGCCACAGTACTTGGAGGCCGTACAGAACCTGGAAGATCTGCAGTTTACTGTGCTGTGCATTCAGCGGCTGTGGTTGTTGTCAAGGCACTGGGATTACAGACGCGCCCGCAAAGAGACGGTGAAGGTCGCATAAGCCCCAGCACACGAACGCCCGCGTGGATGCTACGTTTGGAGAACCGGATCACTACATTGCGGACCAAGAGTGGTCGATTAACCCAGAACAAGCAGGAAAATCGATCTACGAGGCTAGTTCGTTATGTTGCTGAAATTGTGAAGCCCGCAGAGCTCCGACATCTCATAGTAGTCAACATTACGGAGATCCTCAATACCCATGTACAACGGTTGAGTGTTCTTACGAACCGATTGCGGCGTTATGGAGAACGTTCGAAGCGGAAAGAACTAAACCGGATGCTCAACATTAACGGAAAGAAAACTGCAACTGCATCCGAAAAGGCCAAGCCTGTTAACGGACAAAGCTTTCCAAAGATTGGCGACGTCAGACAGTGTTGGGCCAATCTATGGGAGAACCCTGTCCAGCACAACGACAATATGATGTGGTTGGCAGAAGAAGAGCGACAGTGTAATGGAATTGGGTACATAGTGGCGGTCGTAGTAACCGCCCAGGATATACGTGCGGCTACCCGGAATACCGAAAATTGAGGTGCACCACGATCAGATTTCATGCACAAAAAATTTGAATAAATGTCTTGATAAAAAATCATTCTTTATGCCCAGAATATCCCGTATAAATACCGAAATAGAAAAACCTGCAGCGATGCTGTCAAATAATATCTTCCTCGGTGCATTGATTATAATATAATCAATTCTTCACTGGCGAGAATAATTTGGGTGAGCTGCGCACCGAGAGAAATTAGGCGCTGTCCATAAACTACGTAGACTTTTTTCGGCCATCTCAGACGCCCCCCCCCCTACCCCCTCCCCCCTCGTAGACTTTTGGTCATACAAAATTTTCTACATTTGTATGGAGCGTAGACTTTGGCCGGACCCCCCGTCCACTCTAAGAGTCTACGTAGTTTATGGACAAGCGCTTAGTAGATCACAGATGACACCTGGAGGAAGATAGAGAGGCTAAGAAATAGCTAAGGAATGCCAAAGCCATGGCAAAGCGAACGAAAACACGAGGAGCCAAAGTTGTAGCCCGTCAGTGCTATTCGGCTATCGAGATGGAAGTGGATCCTAGACAAAAGAGCGTGGGTACCCAAGCAACCAAAAGTTCGGATTCCACTTGAAGAACGAACTCAGAAGTTCAAATTTGGTTCAATTTCGGTTTCGTTGAACTTGATTCTCCAAAAAGTTATAAGTGTATTGTTTATGAACTTGGAAGTACATATACAAGCTTTTGACTTCTCTTCAAAACGACATTGAAGTCGAAAAAAGGTTCAGAAAAAAACTTACTTTGAACTTTAGGGCAGAGTTCAATCAAATTTTAACCGAACTCATGTTGAACGTTTGCGTGTCACTAAAGTTTAAATATAGTTCAAATGGACATATACCAACAACTTGAAATGTTCCGCTCCGAACTTGTTTTGAACTTTTTTTGAACTTACTACTCAAAGTTCTGATAAATATTAACCGTACCAAAAGTGAACTTTACATGAACTTCGGAAACATGAAGTTCGGATAAATATTAACCGTACCAAAAGTGAACTTCACATGAACTTCGGAGACAGCGGAGCTTGGGAGAAGTTCATATTCAATTAAATCACTCGGCAATCGAGCTCAGCAGCCACAGCTTGTGTTAATTTCACAAGTACACTTTGTTTCACTATTATATTTCAACGTACTTACTTAAAATCCACGCAAAGAATCCGTATTGTGTGGCTCAAAGGCTGCCCTCTCAGCGAGCAACTGCTCCACCCAGTGTTCCGCCGGAGTTTTTTTTCGGCTACGGCAAAAGTCTTCCAGAAAACTTATAGTCTTTTAAGAATTACCGACACTGGCACTAATTTATTGCTTTGCACTTGCCTAAACTGTGGACCAAAATAAACTAAAAATGTCAAACTGTGTAAGTTCACAAAAAGTTCCACGTAAACTTCTTCCGAACTTTCGGCTTAAAAAAGTTTGTCTCGCAGAGTATTTCAAGTTCAGAGAAAGTTCACACGCGAACCCGATTGAGCACTAATAAATGATATCAGCACATTGAGTAAAATCCCTCAGTGCTTAACAATCCAAACATGGAGTAGTGGTAAGGCGTCGGCTTTCAACGAGGAGAACCCGAGTTCAAGTCTCAGTAAGTAAAAAAACATCAAAAATGTATTTCAAGATATTAGTCAATAAGGATTCCACACATGCTAATGTCTCTCAATCAAAAATTACTTTTGAGGACTAAGCGCCTTTTTTTCATTTTACGGAAGCTTATTTTTAAGCTGAACAGCGTTCCTTTCAGCGGCACAAGTGTACTTTTTATGAACTGAAGTTCGGTTAACTACTTAAAAAGTGAGCTGTATAGAACGCTATTCATCTTCCTTCGAATAGCTGATTAAGCCCAAACATGCTGTTTTATCCGAACTTTTGGTTGCTTGGGTAGACTCCCTATCCCACGAAGGCGAGATTCGCCTCCTTTACGATGTCTCACGTCGCCTTAATGGGAGTGAGATTCCCGTGAAAGATACATTTGTACAGTTATTGACCAGTTGAAACGCTGCTTCGAACACTTTGGAAACCTTTTAACATCAGCATGATCCGCCAAGAATTCGATGCATTACCCTTGTCAACACCGAAGTTCCATCATTTTAGGATATACACTGCTAATTTTGTTTGCTGATTTCATTCAGCAATACGATTTTTTTGGTGCTGGAAGCGTTTCAAAAAATTTGGTGTGTAGAAACAGCCTCCCGTAGCATGATATCGAACAGAGCCCTGGGGGTCGATCGCATATCAGCCGAGATGCTCAAAGCTGACCCCGTGCTATCTGCACAACTTCTGCATCAATTATTCTGCAACATATGGGAAACCGCGATACTTCCGGTCGACTGGATGCAAAGTGTCTTAGTAAAGGTGCCAAAATGGATGACTTGCCCGTGTGCGATAGTTGAGTGGGTATCATGTTGCTGTGCATCGTTCTCAAAGTTATCTGCAAAGGGATCCTTAATCGGATACAGGAGAAGACTGATGAAACTCTCCGGCGACAGCAATAAGGTTTCCGATCCTGTGTGGATCATACTGTCACGCTCCGTATCCTCCTGGAGCAAATCAATGGATTCCAAGAATCTTTCTGCCTGATGATCATTGGTTTTGAAAAAGTTTTCGATCGTCTCAATCACGAAAACACGTGGGAAGCCCTCAGGCACAAGTCGCTGAGAAAATCATCGGCCTCATTCAAGCACAGTACATGGCATTTCCGTGCAGAGTACTGCACAACAGTGTCTTGTCCGATTCCATCCGGGTCGTAGCTGGAGTGAGGCAAATGTGTATATTATCATCGCTACTGTTCTTTATCGTAATCGACGAGATCCTGGTAGGTGCGATTGATCGTAAACCAGATCGTGGGTTGCTGTAGCAGCCCACTACCATGGCGCACCTAAATTCCTTCGAATTGGCTGATGACGTTGCTCTCGTAGCTCGACGACGCTCTGATATGCATATGATCTTGCCAATCGCTCCTCGGTGGCAGGTATTACTATCAACGTCAACAAGACCAAATCGTTGGATGCAAGCGTTACGGTAGCTGAGCAAACAGTGGAGAATGTTGGAAGCATCCAATATCTTGGCATCCAATGGCGGCCGATGGTGGCACCAAGATCGACATAGGTGCACGGATCAAGAAGGCGAGAGCTGCATTTTCGAGTGAAAGAAATGTATGAAAAACAGTGAGATTAGTCAATGCACCAAAATCCGAATTTTCAACTCAAGCGTGAAATTTGTGCTACTGTACACCAGTGAAACCTGGTGTGTATCAGTGGAGAACATTCAACGGTTGCAACTCTTGATCAATAGATGCATGAGGTAGCTTTATAACTCGTGCGTGGTGGCCTCACAAGTGGATGTCCAACGTGTAGTTCCATCGTCGTTGTCATCGAAGGCCGAAAGTAGCAGTAATCCGGCTCTCTGATGCAACACCAGTATTTTTGAAAACGACAAAGCAACGAAAGAGCCTTTTTAAAGAAATTGGGCATAATTTCTTCACATCTGTCCAACTATGCTGCAGTCCACTCAGACCCCGCTCTTAACATAGTGCCACAGCTCATTTTCCCAACTCGCACTTAATTAAATCATATTCTTCTGTTGTTTCTTCTCTTCCCTGCTGCTGTTGCTGCTACGGCTGCTGCTATGCTTATCGAGAGCCATCTTGATCCACTTTTTCCTCCTCATCGGGTGCTGCCACCGCGCCGCCGCGATAAGAGCACCACACACAAAACACCGTTTTTGCTCCCCCGAAGTTCACTTGTTGCCGTTTCTGATGACGAGCGATCGAGCATCAGCAGCGCATCACCACACACCGCATCAGCAGGCAGCAGCGATAGATGGCGAAGAAAAAAAGTTCCCACTCAGGTGAACTAATTTTGCGCTCACACACTTGTGGCACTGCTGTTTGGTGCTCCTGCTGTAACAACTTATGCTCTTTTGTGCGTTTGGTTTTTTTCTATCTTCGCTATTCATGCTTTGAATTGTTGTAAAAAGCGGTTGAGGAGGGGAAAACTGTGCTGTGCATAAATCAGACACATAAAATAGTTTCTTGTGGTTTTCGTGTGCTTCTAAGAGGGTCGAAAAAGCACATGCGGGTTAGCTTATACAGGCAAATTAGATCATGGTTTATCACATTTGGATTTGCTATCAATGCTGGACTAATGAGGGTATTGGGGTGCATTGACTAACGGATTGTAAACAAGGTGAGATTTTCGATTGCTTATGCATGATCTTGAAATGGGCACGCTAAGCAACGTCTGCTATCCAAGTCACGATGTCAAGATCATTACAAGAGATTTGAATAAATAATGGCTCAGTTGGTCAAGTTGGTTCAAGACTACTCATAAGAAGGCCGATTATAATCATCAACATATGGCCAGTCCAAACACCTTCTTCCAGAACAGTCACCTTCATAGTTACACCTAAAGATCACCATCACAAGCTGAATTGAAATCAACCAAGTTCTGACTGACGGATGGCACTTGCCCAACATTATCGACGTCTCAACATAATGGGTGCTATCACCGTCCCCGATCGATTACAATTACGGCTTTGGCTATAGATGACAATTCAGCAAATATGATTGGAATTTGGCAATTAAAAGGAGCAGAGCCTGTGTGAAGAATTACCCTAAGTTAAAATTCACAAATAAAAATAAATTTAAAAAAAGGAGCAGAGCCAATATCATCCTGGGTTTATTGATGGATGCTCTCTCTCTCTCTCTCTCTCTCTCTCTCTCTCTCTCTCTCTCTCTCTCTCTCTCTCTCTCTCTTCTTGGCGTAACGTCCTCACTGGGACAAAGCCTGCTTCTCAGCTTAGTGTTCTATGAGCACTTCCACAGTTATTAACTGAGAGCTTCCTCTGCCAATGACCATTTTGCATGCGTATATCGTGTGGCAGGCACGAAGATACTCTATGCCCAAGGAAGTCAAGGAAATTTCCTTTACGAAAAGATCCTGGACCGACCGGGAATCGAACCCGTCACTCTCAGCATGGTCATGCTGAATACCCGTGCGTTTACCGCCTCGGCTATATGGATGCTGGTGATATCAAACATTTTTCCAAGAATTCGGATAGCTTTCAAAGATTCATTGCATAAAAATGTATCCAGAATTCCATCAGAAATGCCATCCGAAATTTCTTCCTGCTCTCCTACCGAGATCTCTCCTGGGATTCCTCCCGATTTTTTTATCCGTATCAGCAAGATTTTCAGCCCTAGGCTATTACGTTTTGTGACCCACGCTTAACTTTGCTTCTCAAGGAGGAATTCACATTTTGTGAGTTTGTTGGGAGTGGGATTCGATGTCAGGTCCTCAGCGTGATTGCCACATGGTCTAACCATCACCATCACATCCGCTCCACAACCTCCTTAAATATATGCAAAAGTTTTTCTTGAAATATTTGCCGAAACTTTTCCGAGATATCCGCTAGGATTTCTACCAAAGGTTGTACCAAGATCTTCCCAAGAGTTCTTATTGGAATTTTTTTTAGAAACTATCCAATCAATCTTGCAAAAATTCTTTCTGAGTATCTCGCGGGGTTCTACCCGGTTTTTCTTTTTCCAAGATTCCTCCGAGGAAGTCTTCTGGAGTTCCTCACATCTTCTTACTGAAATTCCGCTCAGCATTTCACACAGGTCATACCGGTTGGAGCCATCTAATTCGTCACAAATATTTTATTTTCAGAAAAAAAAAACTTTCGGAAATTTTCTGTTATAGCGTCGACAGTTACTTTAAAAAATCTCTGTGGTAGCTTCGGATGAAACCTTGCGTGTTACTAATAAATATATTACAAGAGGAAATTTTTGGAAAATCTCAGCAGAAACTCCTTGAGTAATCCCAGGGTCTCCGTAAGAAATTCCGAAAGTAAATCGAATGAGTTTCTAAAAAAAAAATCTGGAAGAAATCCCTATTGGTAGCTTTGCAGAGATCCCAGTAGGAACATTAGAAGAAATCCTAGCGAACCCATCAAAGTGTACTTTAGAGAATCCCTACGAGAAAATTCAGGATAAACTCTAGCAGCAACCTCGGAAGAATATTCAGAATTATCATGGTATAAATTTTGGGGAGATGCCGCATGGAGGGAGAAACACTGTAAAAATAACTGAAAGCAATCCTAAGAGGAATTCTGCGAGAAATTCCGAAAGGAACACTATTGGGAATCCCCTTTAACTCTTTGGAGTCTGATGTTTTCCTGCTGCCGCAATCGCGCTGGTGTGAAATACATTTGTCAAGCTCGGTTTCATCGCTGGGGTCATATGGACCTCTTCGGCTCCAAAGGGTTAAGAAATCCCGGGTGCTACCGGGAGAAATTTCAGGAGGAACTCCTGATGAAATCTTGAGCCCTCTTGCAAAAATTACGAATAAACAACTTTCAAATTCTCGTGAACTTTTGAGAAACATCTTTTGGAAATTTTCTACATATATCCCTGAAAAAATTCTAGGATGAATTCAATGAGAAATCTTCCAGGGCAGTTCCCGGAGAAAATACAACAACAATCTTGAAAACATGTGCTGGAAAAGGCTTTAATTGTTATGGGCGACATATAGAGGCGCGTCATCGGTTAGTGACCTTCATTCCGGAAACAGTGACGATGACAAAGACGCATTTCACACGTAGCTCGAACGCGAGTACGAGACCTCCAGACGCACAGGCAGGCCAAGAGGAGGATTTCAGACCGGATGATTGGAAAGTTCAAATAACGGCCTGCGACTCATTGATTTCGCCGCCTCCAACAACATGACAATACGTAGCATCTTTCTCCAAGACAGCGTCCCTTATCGTTACACCTGGAGATAACCACCAGAATCGCAAATCGACCACGTGCTGATTGACGGTCGGCAATTCTTCGACATTATCGACGTCAGGACCTATCGTGGTGCTATCATCGACTACAACCACTATGGTGATGGTCAAACTGCGTCCAAACTTTCCGTCATCAATAATGTCGACCACCACGGTACAACCTTGAACGACTAAAGCAACCGAAGTCGACTCAGCATACGCGCAGAATCTCGAAGCAGCGTTGCCAGACGAGGGCGATATCGATGTGCCCCCTCTAGAGGACTGCTGGAGAACAGTAAAAGCACCATCGGGTACGTGTAAAGGAGTCAACGAAACGAATGGTTCGACGAGGAGTGTAGAGAGATTTTGGAGGAGAAGAACGCAGCGCGGGTGGTAATGCTGCAGCAAGGAAGCAGGCAGAACGTGGAACATTACAAACAGAAGCGGAAACAGCAGACCCGCCTCATTCAAGATCAAAAGCGCCGCATGGAAGAAGCGGAGTGCGAGAAAATGGAACTTCTGCGCCGTTCCCATGATTACGGAAGTTCTACGAGAAGCTCAACGCATTCCGCAACTGCTTCGTGCCGCGAGCCGGAATATGCAGGCATAAGGACGGGAGACTTGTGACGGATGGACGTGAGGTGATCGAAAGGTGGAAGCAGCACTTTGACGAGCACCTGAATGGCGTAGAGGACGTAGGCCCGGGAGACCACGACAACGGAAGGAACGACTACGCCAATGCAGCAGAGCGGAAATGAGCCAACTCCCACACTGAGGAAGTTAAGGGTGCCATTCACTAGCTCAGAACCAACAAAGCAGCTGCCAAGGATGGCATTACAGCTGAACTCATTAGTAATGTTACGATAGATGGAGATACTATCGAGGTGGTGTAGGCTGGTCCTCTACGGGCACTAGACATGGACCATGCTGGAGGAGCTCCTGTAAACTCACGAACACAAATATCACCATTTGAATTACGTTGCTGTTTACTCAAACTATCAGACCATTTATTCCGACGCATTTACTTTCTCACTACATGTTAGCAAATTTCGTTTTTGGATTGCCCCCACCGAGTCCACTACTCATTCTCTAGCACTGCCCAACCAACCGACCTATCCGAAGTGTGAGAACCCATTTTCATCAAACATTGATAAACCGAGAAATAAAAACGCCCATCATCGTCTTCATGTAAGGGGGAAAAAACCTCAAATGGAATGCAATTACACCGTGTCTACAGCCCCGTCCGGATTAAGCCTCCCATGAAACATTGAACAGCTTTGACACCCAGTCCGTCCAACAGCTATCGCAGCGAGCAAAGCCGAAGCGGTGGTGTGCAAATTTGCATTTAAGTTCATTGCTTTGCATCACACTTTTGCACTTTTCTATGCTTTTTACTTCTCCTTCCCCACCATTCCATCGGTCAACCGACCGGCGATGATGGTGGTTACATCCACGGAGGGTTCATCGTTCTTGGCTGGTCATCATCGTGCCTAACTGGACTGGAAAACGGCGATGGAACTGGCCGGAGATCCGAGAATAGCTCATCATGAGTTTTTTTCTTTCTCCACATCCCAGCAGTATGCAGTGCTGTGTGGCATGCGGTATCTACGCGGAGTGGTTCTTTACTGGTTCTTGAGCAAACGTGCAAACAGGATTTTCCAGTTTTCAGCGGCCAGCCGCTGAGCTGGGTCCACCGACCGGGCGGAAAAGTTTATTTCTGTGTTGCTTTCATCCAGCTTGGCAGTCCGAAGAAGTGTTTTCCTCCGCGTGAGAATAAGGAGGCATGGGACAAGCTTTGCATCAGCAGTGGTTAAGTGGTATCGGAGGTTGGTGTCGAGTATTGTTATGTAATGAAGAAACAATCCTAGAAGTTTAAACTGTAATCATCATTATTAGGGGAGAGGAAAGTATTCTGCAAGGGTTCTTCGTAGATGCTCATTATCTTCTGAGATGATTATATTGATATTGTAAACCGACGTCTCCGCTGGACAGAAATGTCTTGCCTTTTTGCTGCCAAAAAGAGAAAATACTACACAAATGTGCTACACTGCTGCTTTCCACGCAAACGGTGAGAAAACGGGTTTGTCATGACATATCTGGCCGGAAAAAGGAGAAAAACCTGAGTTACTTCTGGCTTCTAAGATTCATCCAAAAGATTCTTGTGAGATTTCTTCAGAAGTTTTTTCTAAGGTTCTGCCAGGAGTTCCATCAGGAGTTTCTTTGGACATCTCGTCAGGGATTTCAACCGGAATCTATTTAGAGATTCCATCAGAACTTCTTCCGAGGTTTCCTAAAGAAATTGTTTTCGGTTTTCCTCCAGGAGTTCCTTCCGGGTTTTCATCAAGTAATCCTTCCAGGAATTCGCATAGACATTCATTCCGAGATTTCTGCTAGAATTCCATTCGGAATTCTTTCAAAACCCCTCCAAGAGTTGCTTCTGGGATTCCTCCAGAAGTATTTTTTTATTCCTTTAGGAATATCATCTTAGAGTTTCTTCTTAATTTTATTTCTTCTGGGATGTATCCAAGTATTTTTTTTCTCGGGTCTCCTTCAGGAACTTCTTCCGGTGTATCTCCACTCACTCCATCCAGGATTTCTCCAGTCCCTATTGGAATTCCACAAAGAATCCCTTCATGGGTTCCTCCCATAGTTCCTTCTGGAATTACGCCAGGATTTTTTTTTCTTAGATTTCACCAGGAGTGCTATCTGGATATCTTTAGGGATTCCACAAAAGTTATTTTAGGGATTTCACAATAGGTATTTTCGTGACTCCTTCAGAAAAATCTTCTGTGTTTCTTTAGAAATCGAACCAGGATTTCTCCAGGACCTCCAGACTCTACAGATAGCTCTTTCTGAGATTCTTCTGGGAGTCCACACGGGATTCCTTTCGTGATTTCTCTATAATTTTTCTTCAAGATTCCTCCAGGATGTCCTTCTGGAATTTCTCTGCAAGTCCCTTCTGAGAATCCTCCAGTTCCATTTGAAATGTTTCTAGAAGTTTTTTTTTCTGGGATTCCGAGAAAAAATCGTGCGGAAATGATATCTCAGAGGCAAAACGTTTGAGGAGATCCGGAAGGAACACCTGGAGCAAAATGCTGGAGGAAATCCTTAAAAAATTGTTGGAGGAATTCTTCAAGGAAGCCTTGTAGAAATTATATAAGGAAAGAATGCCATAAAGAAATCCATAAAAAAAATCCGAGAGGAATAAAACTCTTGAAAGATTACCATCGAGACCATCTGAAAGAATTCCACGAACATAAGAAAGAATTCCAGAAAGAATCCCAGATGGAGTTTCTGCAAAAATCCTGGAAGATTCCCGTGAGGAGTCTCTGGAAGACCCTCGAAAAAAATTCTTGAAGGCATCCCGAATTTTAGAAAACATATTACAAAATTCGTCCAAGCTTCTCAATAACATTACTTAATATTACTGCAAATGTTCATTACAATTCGCAACATAATTACCAAACACCAAACCAAACAGGCATCTTCTATATATATAAAAATGTAGTGGCAAACGTGGGACCGCACATAACTTGCAAACGGAGGATCCGATTTAGGTCGTCTAAGTTTTGTTCTGTTAGTTTTCACCCAAGGAAAGTTTATGAGCCATAAAACATGGTTAAATAGAGAGTTTTTGAAAATCCATTCTTCATACTTTTTGACCGGGGATTTGGTCTTCGGTGGAATCTCGAAACGTTAAAAAACGCAGTAGGCAAGACAAAGTTTGCCGGGTACCGCTAGTATTTTATGAATTTATAGTTGGATTTAAAAAAAAAACAGGAGAAATAACTGAAGAAATACCTGAAAACCCCTGGTGGGGTACCTAACAACACCTCTGAAGATATTCCTGGAGGGATCCTTAGAGACATTCCCAGCGGAACGCTTGAAAACAATAGGTAGAGGAATACCCAGCGGAATTTCTTATGAAATCTCTGTGTGAATTTCTCCAGGAATCTCTTCAAGAATGTCTTCCAGTCTTCCCGAGAATCTCTGAAAGAATCTGTAAAAGAATTTCTGAAGGAATCCTTGAAAGATTTTCTAAGACTTTGCTGAGAAGTCCTTGGAGTAATTTCTGGAAAACAAATGTCTTGAAAGAATATCTAAGCGAATGTGAAAAAATCTTGGAATTTCTTCGACCTTGCAGCCTCTACAGACTGAACAGTACAAACATTAAACAACGGACAACACATATAACACCCAGTGGCACAGTGGAAAATTTTCCGTTGGACGAAAAGTTTTCCCCGACTGGAGCGGGAATCGTACCCACACTCCGAGGCTTACGAGACACCTAAACGACTGACGCCGCTAACCGCTCGGCCACGATGCCCCCGCTTGTAGAATTTCTAATGCAATCCTTGGAGAAGATTCTGCAAAAATTTTGAAGGACTTCCGAATTCCTGATTCTTAATGCATCCGTGAATCATTTTCCAAAAAAATCCATGGTGTATTTTTGAGAAAGTTCATGGAAAGTTTTCTAGATAGGTAAATGCTTTGAAAAAATTCTTGAAATTGTTGAGTTTTCTTGAAAAAATCTGAAGAAATTCGTAGATGAATTTCTGGAAAAATCTATGCAAGACTTTTTTGATATCCTTGCAACATTTTTGGAAGCTACACGTGTAAGACTTGCTTAAAGAGCTCTTGAGAAATTTCTGGAGGACATTCTAAAGTCTGAACGAATCCCTAGAATTTCTAACTGAATTTCATTAGGATTTCCTAGATTACTTTTCAAAATAAACCTACGAGGAATTTCCAAACAGCCCCTCGAAGATTTTTCTAAGAAACACTGGGATATTTTTCAGAAACTCGTAAAAGATGTTTTTTAATGAATCCTGGGATGAATTTCAGCTAGCGTCCATGAAAGAATTATCGCAAAATCTGTGGATCTTTTTTTGAAGTAATCCTTGGAAAAAATGTAAAGAAATTTCTGGAGAAAAATCTGGAGATATTTCTGAAGAATTTACTAGTTGAATTTATTATAAAATGAGAGATATTCTGAAAGAACCCCTCAAAAAAATGTGAAGGAGAGTTTCTATAGGAATTTCTGAAGAAAATTCCCGAATGGATCTCACATTGTTTTTATAAAAGGAAGATGGAAGATTTTCTGACAATTATTCGGATTAAAAAAAATGTAACAATTTCTGAAGCAAACCCTGGAGAAATCTTTGGAATTAATCCGATCGTTCGAAAGAATGCCTCAAGGAGTTTCCAAAGGATTTCTCAAAGTCTCGAAAAAACAGGGTTAATCTCTGAAGGATTTTCTGAAGGCAATGCCTGAAGTAACTGAAGGGTCTCCTGTTAGCTTAGTGGTTAAGGCAATGGATCGCCAATCCGGAGACGATGGGTTCGATTCCCGTTCCGGTCGGGAAAATTTCCTCGACTCCCTGGGCATAGTGTAACATTGTACTTGCCTCACAATATACAAATTTATGCACTGGCAGGCAAAGAAAGCCCTTCAATTAATAACTGTGGAAGTGCTCACAGAACATTAAGTTGAAGCGAGGCAGGCCAAGTCCCAGTGGCGATGTAGAGCCATAAAGAAGAAGAAAAAGAAAAAGCCTGAAGTAATTTATGCAGAAACTCTTACTTAACTCTTTGTGAAACTTCTGGAGGCATCTCTATTGGTAGTTCTGGAGAAATTGGTAGTTGATGTGGGAATTTCTTGTGAAATCCGTGGAAGAATTTCCAAATAATCCCAGTACAAATTTTTCGAAAGAACTTTTGAAATATTTTCTGAAAAGCTCTGGAATAGTTTCAGAATGCATCGCTGAAAGTTGTAATAAAGAAATCTCTGGAAGAATTTGAATCCCTAAAGCAATTTAGCTCTAATTCATGGATATTTTTAAAGAAAAATCCTCAATTAATCCACCTAGCGGTGATGGTGCCTTTCTCGTGCCTTCGAGAAACCATCTCAATCAAACTCAAGTGACATATTAAGGTATGTCGCGCAAAGACAATGATAGAATCGGAGCATTACTGTGTACCCATATTACATGGTATTAGAGCCTTAAATTTCCTTAAAACAGCCACTACTTGGGATATTTTGGCCGCAATCTCGAATGCTCTGGTCGATTTTTGGGCTGTATACATTTCCCCATACCAAATGATTTTGGAGCCTTAAACTCCTTGAAAGAATCGCCATCTTAAATTTTGGGCCGCCATCTTGGATATTATGGTTGTCATTTTTTTTAACAAATCAAACCAGATTATCCCAAATAGTTATTTATACAACGAGTTGCAAAATGATGATTATTACAGCACAACTTGTACATTTATCCAACGAGGCTTGCCTTGGAAACCAGGAAGCTCAGGTTGTTGATCAAACAATTCCATTATGATTCATAATGCAATTGAAATGAGTTATATTATGAATCATAATGCAATTGTTTGGTATAGTAGAAAAAAGTAGGTCGTAGTGGTACTAAGTCGGGCAGTATAAATTCAAATTTATAGTTTTGAACTGCAAAAACTACTAAAAACTGCTGTCATCTTGAATTTTGTTCCGCCTTCTTGGAAATTTCGGTCGCCATGTGAAATATATCCGTATTACATAGTTTTTGAACCTAAAATTCCTTAAGCCAGCTCCGGACATATTACTCTTATGTATATTCAAAATGCGTTGTTATAGAGGCTGAAACTCCACATTACAACCACCATCTTGAATTTTGAGCCGCCATTTTGGAATTGGGATCGTCATCTTGGATATTCTGGCTGTTATTTTTGAATACCGGACATTTTCTCCATACCAAATATGTACAAAATTCATGGTTTTGGAGGCTAAAACTCTTTACTACAGCCACCATCTTGAGTTTTGGGCCGCCATCTTAGATAGTATGGTCGCCATTTTTTAACTCCAGACATTTTCTCCCTAGCCTACCAACTGCATGGATTTTGAGCCAAATCTCCATAAATTAGCTGCCATCTCGAATTGTGGGCCGCCATCTTTGGTTTTGAACCACCATCTGGAACATTCTGAGTACCATTTCTGTACTCTGGACCATACCAAATATTCCCATATTGGATGGCTTAAGAGCCTAAAACTCCTTAAAACAACCGCCACATTGAAGTTGGGCCACCATCTTGGATTTTGGGTCGCCATCTTGTAGATTCTGGTTGCCATTTTTGAACTCCGGATATCTCCATACCAAATATACCCATATTGCTTGGATTAAGAGTCGGAAACTATTTTAAACAACCTTCATCTAGAATTTTGGGCCGCCATTTTGAATATTCTGGATCCCATTTTTGGACTCCGGAAATCTCTTTCCCATACCAAACAATGCATAGTTTTAGAGCCTTAAATTCATTAAAACAGCCGCCTCTTCTAGTTTTGGGCCGCTATGTTGGATTTTAGGTCGCCATCTTGAATTTTAGCCGAAATCGTGGTTTTGTGATATCCATTGATGGTTTCCGCATACAATTCAGCAACCATGCTAAAGTTTACAAAAATCGGCGCAATTTGATGTGTCGCATGATAGTATTTCAGGCCAAACATGTCTAAAGGTCCTATCTGCAGAAGAGAGACTCTCTTTGGTTTCCCTCTCTTTCGTTGATATCTCAGCTTTTCGTTTGAATTATGATTATCTCCTTGCATAGAACGATGGTCAAATCAATCGTCTTTTGATTTGTACTGCAAAAGTAGTTGAAAAGTTTACCATTACATTACAATAATTGAAAGAGAAAGTGAATAAAGAGAGCCTCTCAAATGCAGATAGGACCTATTGAAATGTTCGGCCTGATTTGGTTCTGTTTTATTCACCAGTTCACCGGTGCCGGTCCAGATTACTAAAATGGCCATAACTCCGTAACGCCTTCACCGATCCGAACCATTTTTAATAGCAAACAAAGCGGTAAAATTCCGGTTCGATTCAAGCTATAATTCGTAAAATCGACCAATGGGAAATGCCTTAACAGTGTGTGAACTGTTTTTGCGAACAGACATAAATACATACACACTAGACTGGGTCAACATTCTACGGAGAAACTTTAAATTTGATCGTATCAACCCGAAACAAAGGTTTTTCAATCTATATTAGCGTCCAAAACAACTGTGCAAAATTCGGGAGCGATTGGTTGCGGCCCCGTATTGCGATTGAAATTTTTATGGAAGTTAGTATGGGAAAACGTAGGGAAGTGGAACCATCTCGGCAGGGGTCCTATTTTGGGCACTTTTCTGCTATAACTCATCCAATTCTAAAGCAATTGGCACAATTTTTGGAACGCAATGAGATACATGTAGTATCTAGCCGTGTACAAAATTTCAAGTCAATTGGTTTGGAATTGACTGAGTTATAGCGAAGAGTGCCCAAAATAACGGCCGCTGCCCAAGTGGTTCGCTACCCTACTTTTTTGCATTTTACTCATAAGTTGAATTATTTTGTCTAATACTATGTAACTAATGACGTTGAAGTATAGCCTAGAATATGCCGAAAAACTTTGCCCAAGACCGCAAAGTGATCCGACGCTTGTGAAAAAAGTTTTTCGCCTGGTAACTTGGGTCAAAAATTAAGATTTTATTATTGATGTTATTCCTTTGGGGCTGTTCATAAACCACGTAGACCAAAATTTGACCATCGCAGACCCACCTCCCTCGTAGACTTTTGTCCAAATAAAAATTTTGAAATTTGTATGGAGCGAAGATTGTGGTCAGACCCCTCCTCTCCTCAAAAAGTCTACGTAGTTTATGAACGGCCCCTTTACATGTTAAATGTTAAGCACCACCGGGCAATCTGTAAGTTATAACTTTTTTCACAAGTGTTAGATCACTTTGCGGTCTTCGGAAAAGTTTTTCGACATATCCTAGGCTATACTTCAACGTCATTAGTTAGATCGTTTTAGACAAAAAAAATCCATTTTATGAGAAAAATGCAAAAAAACACGTTTTTCCATACTAAATTTTATACAAATTTCAATCGCAATGCGGAATACGGGGAAGCAGCCAATCGCTCTCAAATTTTGCACAGTTGTTTTGGACGCTAAAAGGAATCGAAAAAGCTTTGTTCCGAAAAATCGACTTTGTTGACCCAGTCTAATACACACATACATACACTCGGTATATGTGAGTTGACTGTCCAAGCCTTCTATCGAAAATTCGTTTTTTGAGTGAACATATAGCCTTTTAGTACACTTTGGTGTACAAGAAAGGCAAAACGAAACATAATAAAATGGAATGTAGTTTGGGTTTTATCATGATTTGTTTATGTCAAAGGGATTATATATTAGTTACCATTTAGGTCACCACAGTGTTACTATTTCACCAAATTTACACTCCCGATCAAAAGTTTGGGGTCACCCCTTCAAGAACATGTAATTTTTTAGGCCCATATCTCCATCAATTTGCGTCCGATTTCAAAACCCTAGGTCTCATTCAAAAGATAATAAGTCACTTTGATCATGCTTTAGGTGAAACTTTTTCAAACATATTTGTATGTAAACTTAAGCTAAAGTTGGAAAATTTTCTAAAAAATGAATAAAAACTTACGGCAGTGTTGCTGGAAATTGGGTCGACTAAATTTTAAGATAAGAGCAGTAATACAACCTATTTTTATTAGCTTTCGGTTGCTTTTTACCGGACTTAGCTAAAAAATCTAGAAAAAAAAGTTATTGAGTAAATTAATTCTTGATGTCATCGACCAAAAGTTTGGGGTTACCCCTCAAAATAGTGTATCGGCCAAAGATTTGAGGTCACTATCGTAAAACATGGAAAAGTCATTTGTTAATATCTTCGTCATCTATAGTTCAATTTTAATTATTTTTGGCTCATTTCAAAGATAATTAATTAAATTTACGTTTGATGTTTTTAATTTAACATATTCAACAATTTTTATATATAAAAATGTTATGTAAAGCTAACACATTTCACCAACTTTCAAAAAATGAGGCAATTTTACGTTAAGTTTAAGTTTGTAAATTTTAACAAATATGTGTGGTTCAATGTCTGTGCAATAAGTACCATTCATTATGTTTCAAATAAGCCAAGAAGAATTAAAACTGAATGAAAGATATCAACAAATCACTTTTCCATGTTTTACGATAGTGACCCCAAACATTTGGCCGATACACCATTTTGAGGGGTAACCCCAAACGTTTGGTCGATGACATCAAGAGTTAATTTACTCAATAACTTTTTATCTAGATTTTTAGCTAAGATCGGTGAAAAGCAGTCGAAAGCCAATAGAAAATAGGTTATATTACCACTCTCAATTTAAAATTTGGTCGACCCAATTTCCAGCAACACTGCCGTAAGTTTATTTGCCTTTTTTAGAAATTTTTGCAACTTTAGCTTAAGTTTACATACACAAATTTTTGCTTTTTTTTTCATTTAAATCATGTTCAAAGTTACCTTGACTTATTATCTTTTGAATGAGACCTGGGGTTTTGAAATCGGACGAAAATTGACGGAGATATGGGCCTAAAAAAATGACATGTTTTTGAGGGGGAGACCCCAAACTTTTGATCGGGAGTGTATGTATCAAAAGACGTCGTAATTTGAAATGGCGCTTAAATATCGAGAAGTGGAACTGATATCCTTTGGAAAGCTGTTGGAATGGACCATCATAGTAACCCAGAAGTTATGTTTTAGTATGAAAAAATTTACCTCCATGTGTCGATATCGAGTCAAGGAACATCGACTCATGGAGGTTCGACTGTAATAATTTGCCAAAATTTTGTAGATATTTTATGATAATTGTAATCAAATTCCCAAGGTGGGCCAAAATACATGCCCGGCCAAAATACGTCCACTTTCCTATACCCCCCTCGACTAATCAAAACATAGTGGGATAAAAAGTGGAAAAAAATCTTTCTTACGGCCTCTAGTGGTTATCTCTTTCAACTTTTAAACATGTTATTTTGTTCACCAAATGATTTCAAGTAGTTATTTAAATTTCGCAACAACATAATAGCATGGAACGAGCTCACCAATGCATATATGTATCTCTCCGTTGCTCCATCACTAGTCGAAAGCTGAATAATGTCGTGAAGCCCAGCACTTGTAGAGACTTGAGGATAATGAGTTTGTTATTGTTACCTTTTTAATTAGTTACATGTATTAGAGATACGTTATATGTCCAACTCCAAGTCCTTACATTCATTACTACCTGCAAATAGAGACAAAAACAAAAAAACAAACACAACAAAAAGTTAAGTTTAAATACAAACAGATAAAAAAAAATGCTTAAATTTAGATGATGACTCGACTGAATCATGACGACCAGTGCCTCAAGCCATACTTTTTGTTATCAAACAAGCAGCCCCAGTTGCCACCATAGCGGGATCCATTGAACAGTTATCCCTGAATCAGCATTAAATATTTACAATTTCAAGGTGATAATCAATTCAGCACATCTATATTTTAGCAGTGGCTACTGGCTAACCCGGGTTCATTGAACCAGCTCACAACTTGCCCCGGTTCGGATGACTTCGCTTGCCTCAAAAATTGTGGTTGGTTCAATTTGTGTGGATGAACTAGTTTCTTTCACATCCAATCACTAATCAACGTTCTATGTATATGCATCGATACATCCAACAGTTAATTTAACCTAGAAACCAGTACAGATCGATCGCCCCCCACCTGGAGGAAAGCGCACTCCATATCACACATCTCCATCGTCCAAATTACCGACAATTAACCAAAAGTCAATTTTCAATTTGCCTTCCCGCGCGTTTCCTCCTAGCACAGCGCAGGCATCATCACATGTCTAGCAGTGGCTAGCAGGTTGGTTAGTGGCAAATCAATTTCTTCTGCCGGTTTCATCGACAGAAAGAAAGCAAGCAACCAGCCAGCAGCGTTATGTTCGGTTCGGGGGAAGCCAAAAACCACACACACGGCGGCGGCTCGACGTGGCGTATTGATGGCCTGCAAACTAGGCCTCACACATCGATCGACCGACCGACCGACCGGACAGTGCGATTGGTTGTGCATTACACACCAGCACACCACACGCCACAATGCACTGTGGAGTGTGGACGGCTCGCCTGCTCCAGAGTCCAGAGTAAAGAGTCCAGACGGTGAAGGGTGGTGGGAGACGGGGTAGCAGGAATACGTATCCCGCAGAAAGAAGAACCGATTCAAATTACACGTACCGGTATTCGAGTATTTTTTGCGGTATTCACGTATCGAGTCATTCAGGTCAGTTGCAGTGTTGCTGCCTCTGGCGGCAACGCGGTTCGGTGCGTCGGCTCGGCACGCAGTCAGCCAGCCGTTCGTTGATGGTTGATGTGTGGTGATGTGTGAGCGAAGGGGGGTATTTGGTCACTATTGAAAAGTATGGAATGCGTGCTGGAATACACATATGGCCCTGTCGAAACTAGCGGAATTGCGACGCATCGGCTATGAATGAAGATCGGGATTTGCGAAGTAAATATTGTATTGGGTAGTCTAAGAAATATTTATAGACGCATTGAAATGCTGTTCTAATGCCAGTGGAATGATAAACTTATCAATTCGAACGATCCATGAACTTTCCGTAAAGGAAATTTTCTTCCCTTCTTTGGGCATAGAGTATCTTCCTGTCCACCACATGATATACACATGCAAAAATGGTCATTGTCAGAGGAAGCTCTCAGTCAATAACTGTGGAAGCGTTCATAGAGCTGAGAAGCAGGCTTTGTTTCCGTTTAGACGTTACGCCAATATAAAGAAAAATAAACTATCGATTATCGTCAAAAGATTTGCAGTCAAGTCTCAGAATAAATCCTGGCGACGTCCTCCTTACTATAAATTGTTATTATATCTTTCCATAGGGAAGTGGAACCATCTCGGCAGGAAACCTATTTTGGGCACTTTTCTGCTATAACTCAGCCAATTCTGAACCAATTGACACAATTTTTGGGACGCGATGAGATATGTATAGTATCTAGCCGAGTACAAAATTTCAAATCAATTGGTTTGGAATTGACAGAGTTATAGCGAAAAGAGCTCAAAATACCAACCGCTGCCCAAGTGGTTCGCTATCCTATCCATCGCTAGATTGTTTTGTATTTCTTGTTTGGTGATTTTCAATCACCACTAGATTGTGCCACGTAGTCGGCAATATGCGATCCAAATAAAACATATGCAACTGTAAATAATAGCTAGGAGTTAAAAAATCGCCTAAAGACGCTGTTTGGAATTCGAATGTGCGCCAACTGATAACACTCGTTGTTCCCCAATCCCCTCGGAAACTACAATGCTGTAGTATTACTTCGTAGGAAAGGTGTTATGTGCGATGTGCAGCGCAACCAATTTGTAACTATAAAATTACGAGTCATTTGACTCCCATCATACTGAATCATTCGACTCTTGCTGTAAATATGTTAATGTCCCAGTTTTTTCGAGCCCTATGGCTCTCATCATGTCGAGCCCTTTGGCTCCTGGTGTTAATATGTGTCCTTTGACTCCTGTTAGTAATATATTTACCTACGATTTTACACACAAAACTAAGACATGCTTTGCGCCCAAACCATCCAGTGTAAAGTTCCTTCATCTTCTTCATATATTATGGACAAACCGGTAGAGTTCATTTCTTTTATTTAGTATTACATCAAATTCAAGATAAAACTGAATCAACAATATTTCTCCATAATACACGGTTCGTGGCTGCCGCTCTCCATCCTCGGTCGCGCCCGATGCTCGCCAAGTCACGCTCCACCTGGTCCGCCCATCGTGCTCTCTGCGCTCCACGCCTTCTTGTGCCAACCGGATCCGTTGCAAACACCAGCTTTGCAGGGTTGTTGTCCGGCATTCTTGCAACATGCCCTGCCCACCGTATCCTTCCGGCTTTGGCCACCTTCCGCCGATGGTCGTCCTTAGCACGCGTCGCTCGAAAACTCCAAGTGCTTGCAGGTCCTCCTCGAGCATGGTCCATGTCTCGTGCCCGTAGAGGATCACCGGTCTTATTAGCGTTTTGTACATGGTGCATTTGGTGCGTGGGTGAATCTTTTTCGACCGCAGTTTCTTCTGGAGCCCATAGTAGGCCCGACTTCCGCTGACGATGCGCCTCCGAATTTCACGGCTCACGTTGTTGTCAGCCGTCAGTAAGGATCCGAGGTAGACGAATTCCTCCACCACCTCGAAAGTATCCCCGTCTATCGTAACATTACTACCCAGACGGATCCGGTCGTGTTCGGTTCCGCCTACCAGCATGTACTTTGTTTTTGAGGCATTCACCACCAGTCCGACCTTTGCTGCTTCGCGTTTCAGGCGGGTGTACAGTTCTGCCACCGTTCCAAATGTTCTAGCGATAATGTCCATGTCGTCCGCAAAGCACACAAATTGAACGGATTTTGTGAAAATCGTTCCCCGGTTGTTGAGCCCGGCTCGTCGCATCACACCTTCCAGAGCGATGTTGAAGAGTAGACATGAGAGTCCGTCACCTTGTCGCAGTCCCCGGCGAGATACGAATGAACTGGATAGTTCACCCGAAACCCTTACGCAGTTTTGCACACCGTCCATCGTTGCTTTAATCAGTCTAGTCAGCTTCCCAGGAAAGCCGTTTTCGTCCATGATTCTCCATAGCTCTGCGCGGTCGATACTGTCGTATGCCGCTTTGAAGTCGATGAGCAGGTGATGCGTTGGGACCTGGTATTCACGGCATTTCTGGAAGATTTGCCGTACGGTAAAGATCTGGTCCGTTGTCGACCGGCCATCGATAAAGCCGGCTTGATAACTTCCCACGAACTCATTTGTTTTAGGTCACAGACCACGGAAGATGATCTGGGATAGCACTTTGTAGGCAGCATTCAAAATAGTGATCGCCCTGAAGTTCTCACATTCCAAATGGTCGCCTTTCTTGTGAATGGGGCAGATTACCCCTTCCTTCCACTTCTCCAGTAGCTGTTCGGTTTCCCAGATCCTGACTATGAGCCGATGCAGACAGGTGGCCAACTTTTCTGGGCCCATCTTGATGAGTTCAGCTGCGATACCATTCTTACCAGCTGCTTTGTTGGTTTTGAGCTGGTGAATGGCATCCTTAACTTCCCTCAGCGTGGGAGTTGGTTCATTTCCGTCCTCTGCTGCACTGGCGTCGTCGTTTCTTCCGTTGCCGTGGGCTCCCGTGCCTACGTTCTCCACGCCGTTCAGGTGCTGATCGAAGTGCTGCTTCCACCTTTCGATCACCTCACGTCCGTCCGTCAAGAGGCCTCCATCTTTATCCCTGCATAATTCGGCTCGCGGCACGAAGCCGTTGCGGGATGCGTTGAGCTTCTGATAGAACTTCCGTGTTTCTTGGGAACGGCACAGCAGTTCCATTTCTTCACACTCCGCTTCTTCCAGGCGGTGCTTTTTCTCCCGAAAGAGGCGGGTCTGCTGTTTCCGCTTCTGTTTGTATCGTTCCACGTTCTGTCGAGTCCCTTGCTGCAGCATTACCGCCCTCGCTGCGTTCTTCTCCTCCAAAACCGTTCTGCACTCTTCGTCGAACCATTCGTTCCGTCGATTCCGTTCCACGTAACCGATGGTGCTCTCGGCTGCGTCGTTGATGGCTGCTTTCACTCTACTCCAGCAGTCCTCTAGAGAGGCCTCATCGAGCTCGCCCTCGTCTGGCAAAACCGGTAGAGTAACGAAGTCATTTCAGCGATTGAAGTAGACCTATGCTACGACGGTGGTGGATCTAGTCTACTCCGTGAGAGAGTTTTCCAGGGAAGGAATATCTCCCGAAAGCGATTGCGCTTTCATCTGGTCTTCTGCGTCATATGTTGATGTAGTGCTGTTATGATCTACAGTCGTATTCACCGCGTTCCACTTGTCTTTGTCGCTGCACATAACGTTCGCCGATACATATTATCTTTGTTGACGTCAACGCCGACAATGGTTGCCTTTTTCCTCGCGGGTGCGCAAATTTTCGGCAATTGAAAATGAGATATTCCAGTGTTTCTTCTATGCCCCGACGCCCAGAACATATTGGCGACCTGCTATGGGCGTTATGCTGTTCAAATACCATCACCATCAGCCTGAATGGTTTAGCTGGGCATGGATTCTTACAGTCTCCAATTCCGTCAATCCCACTGGAGCTGCGTACCTGATGGATGGATACCATCGCTTGCCAGTAGCCTCCTTTTGCTACCACTGATTACATAGTTGTTGGAAATGATGGTGTAGTGCTGAGATCACCCCAGTAACCTTCTTGCAGCCGTAGTCGACATGATTATTGAAGCTCAGTTGATTGTCCAACATCACTCCCTAGCAGTCTTGTTAGCGATCACAGTGTTTGACACCTTTTCGTCGATATTCGGCTGCCTTTGTCTCCAACATTCGCAACACAAGCGATCAAACTACTGTACGGAACAAAAATGTCGAATGAATGCGCTTGATCACGATTGCGTCTTCAGGAGATGGTTCGGTTTTTGTTATTCCTGTCTTTCCCATAAAGAGAGCTGTTTTGGATAAATGTATGTGTTGTAATCGATTTATCACACACGAACAAACTAATATTATACCAATCTTAATCAAAATTGGCTGAAATCTTTCAAAAAGCTGGAATTAGACAAATTTCATCGTGTCAGACGACGATGATTTGATCCACTTTTTTGTTTATTGATTTTCGTTCTGCCGCTCGTGTTGTGTGTAAGAGGTAGCGGTCGCGCTCGAATGAAACAAAGCAAGCTGACACCCGACCACGGCAACGAAACGAATGTAGTGAAAAGTGTCGAATGTTTACAAGCCTGCTCCCAAGTGTCTAACTTCGCACTTTAAGTCAATAATGCACTCGTTGAACAGGATTCTTGCATGCTGCACTGTTTTTCGATTGCTGATAATCAAGAGCTTGGTCTAGTGGTGAGCTAGCGATAGCCTCTTTCTTTCCTCGCATCCAGGCTTCCACTGCGTCTGTCGCCTCCGTAGCCAGTAGCTACTTCTACTCAACTTCTTCTCATGACTTACCGATCACTAGAAGTGCCACGTCGTCTGCAATACCAACGATTTTCACTCTTATGGGAAGGTTAAACTTTAAGGTAATACGGGACGTGCTGAAGTAGCTGAAGAACAACCAGCATATGCGTTGCAAGTGCAAGTGCAAGATCAATGGACCGCCATCAAGAACGCCTTCATCGCCACCGGCGAGAATAATTTGGGTGAGTTACGCACCCGAAGAAAGCAGTGGATCACAGATGATATCTGGAGGAAGAGAGAGGAGCGAAGGAACGCCAAAGCCGCGATAGAGCGAGCGAAATCACGGGGAGCCAAAGCCGTAGCCCGTCAGCGCTATTCAGCTCTCGAGAACACGATGTGCCGGACGATCCTGTGTAGATCATATCGTCACGCTCCGTATCATTCTGGAGCAAATCAATGAATTTCAAGAATCTCTCTACCTGGTGTTCATTGATTACGAAAAAGCTTTCGACCGTCTCAATCACGAAAACATGTGGAAAGTTCTCAGGCGCAAGGGTGTCCCTGAGAAAATCATCGGCCTCATTGAACCACAGTACAGAGCATTTTCGTGCAGAGTACTGCACAACGGTGTTTTGTCCGATCCCATCCGGGTCGTTGCTGGAGTGAGGCAAGCATGTATACTATCACCGCTACTGTTCCTCATCGTAATCGGCGAGATCCTGGTAGGTGCGATTGACCGTGAACCAAATCGTGGATTGCTGTGGCAACCCATTACCATGGAGCACCTAAATGACTTCGAACTGGCTGATGACGTTGCTCTCCTAGCTCAACGGCGCTCTAATACGCTGAGCAAGCTCGATGATCTTGCCAATCGCTTCTCAGCGGCAGGTCTTACCATCAACGTCAGCAAGACCAAATCGTTGGATGTAAACACGGTCAACCCTTCCAGCATTACGGTAGCTGGGAAATTAGTGGAGAATGTTGAAAGCTTCCAATATCTTTGTAGCCAAATGGTGGTCGATGGCGGCACCAAGATCGACATAGGTGCACGAATCAGGAAGGCGAGGGCTGCTTTGGCGTATTTAAGAAATGTATGGAAGAACAACCAGATTAGATCGGCCACACTCTACGCAGGGGCGGAAGCGAAATCTGCAAGCAAGCGGTAGACTGGAACCCAGCAGGACATCGCAGCAGAGGCAGACCCAGAGGCTCATGGCGGCGCAGCCTCAACAACGAAATCAAGCAAGTCGACAGAAATTTGACCTGCCCACAGGTCAAGGCGATGGATGGCAATCGCCCAAGATGCAAATATTTAAATTCGGCCCTCTGCCCCATCGTGGGTGCCCAGGACTGAAAGTAAGTAAGTAGTCTATACGATGAATAAATACAACGCCATATGTCCTATGATTCAGTTAACTGATTAGAAATACCCTAAAGTTATTTTCACGACGATAATGTTACCACGTAAAAAAACGTCCAAAAAACCGCATTATTTAGAAAAAACTGCACAGAAAATGTCACGGTAGATGTGAAAAGGTTTCATTGGTTTCAGGGAACTTAAAGGGGCGTTTCAGGGGGTTTCAAGGAGTTCCAGGAAGTTTCAGGGGCGTAATATAGGATCCTTGGGAGTTTTAGGGGGGGGGGGAGATTGAAGTTTTTCAAAAAGCTCCGGATGTATTTTCGGAGGTTTCGGAGGATCGCAGGTACGTTACAAGGGGTCTTACGGGATTTGAGGGAATACCGATTTGTAGAGAAAGTAGATAGAAAGATACAAAATAGGAGGACAGGGACAGACCATGGATTGAACCCAGGACCTTCTGCATACGATGCAGAGCGGTAGCAACTAGATCACCAAACCCATCTTGAACATCAATACGTTATATATTCTGAAAGAACAGAAAATTAGCTCATTTTCAACGACGAATCATACATTTTGAATTTTTGGAGCAATTCTTGAGAGCTTGCTCATTCATCAATCATGTCAAGAACTCCATAAATCGTAGTAGGGTATATGGATCATTCCTTGGCCTAATTTGCAAACCGCCTTGACAATTTTGACCATAACTCATGAATTAATAGCACTAGAAATAATATGTTGATTAGACCTGTTCACTTTTTTTGACCTACCCGTGTCACATCAAATTATCAATCCACATGCAAAAACAAGTCTTCAGTCCAAAAATGAGCCAAATTGATAAAGGTTTAGAGGTGTATCAAATCAATTTTGTGTTTTTTCGAGCATTTTCACGAAAATGTACCCCAATATCCAAAAAATTGCACCGAAAAGGTACCAAAAACACCGTTAAAATATAGTTGGAACAATACTCTACAACTTTGCCGAAGACACTACGGTGTTTAAATTGCTTATTTCAAAGTTATTCAACAATTTTCGTTAAAAAATCGCGAAAAAATACAATATTTTTACGGTTTTTCATGTAAAAGTCATGTAAATTTACATTCTTTTAAGTGACTAATTTAATTAGCTATTGCTCCTATGTGTTACGAACATTTCGTCCATACATCATTTTAGTGTAGGAATTCGTTTTCATTGACTAATTATCAAAAGTATGTCACGTGGATACTAAAAATCGCATAGAGTTGCCAGCACAAAATTAAACAAAGTTACCCATGATTAAAACGTCATTACATTTCTTTCTTGCATCTGCATCAGTTTCAATTTGGTGTAGATGGTTGGGCATGAGACTGCCGATTCGAAGATTCAAGGTTCGAGCCCTGGAATAGAATTTTTTGCGTCTCGATCCAGCTATAAGTTAATGAGACTACGCTCTGCATCTCATTGCAATTTGGCATCATAGCCTTGTTTCGAAACCGTAGAGAGCATAGTAAGAATGAAGTTTCCCTTTATCGTGTAGTTGTGTTGCTTGTGGCTAGATAGATGGAAGTAATTTCCACAGTTTTATGATAAATTTTGCATCCAGAAGCAGTTCCATCATCGTATTGAATTGTTTTAGCTAAACTAATCGGTATCAAACAGATGTCCAATATTTCGTCCAGCTGATCTCGTCGACACGATTTCTTGTCAACAAGTAAACTAAATATCTAGCTAGTCCTGGAATGGGCTTAAATGGCAGGTCCCGATCATCATTATTTGGGAGATTGCGTGTAAGTCATGGGCCATGGCTCATGGCGATTCATCATCCTAACTGCTACAAAGAAAGAAAAAAAGTTTATTATGTATTTGAGCTTGAACCTGGGACCTTCTGATCCGCAGGCTCGAGCCTTATCATCTGCGCCATTTCTGATACTTGAATCAAAAGACATTAGAATACGATGGCATGACATCTTAATCATGGGTAACTTTGTTTTAATTCGTGCTGGCAACTCTACGCGATTTTTAGTATCAACGTGACATACTTTTGATAATTAGTCATTGAAAACGAATTCCTACACAAAAACAATGTATGGACGAAATGTTCGTTACACAAGGGAGAAATAGCTAATTAATTTAGTCACTTAAAATAATGTAAAATTACATGACTTTTATATGTAAAATCGTAAAAATATCGTGTTTTTTCGTGATTTTTCAACTAAAATTATTGAATAGCTTCGAAATAAGCAATTTAAACACCGTAGTGTCTTCGGCAAAGTTGTAGAGTATTGTACTATCTATATCCTAACGGTATTTTCGGCACCCTTTCGGAGCAATTTTCAGAATTTATGAGTAAATTTCTGTGAAAACGGTTAAAAAAACACAAAATCGATTTGATACACCTTTAAATCTTTATCAATTTGGCTCAATTTTGGACTGAAGACTTGTTTTTGCATGTAGATTGATAATTTGATGTGTCACGGAGAATCGGAGAAACAAAGTTTCAAAGTGAACAGGTCTAATGTTGATCCTATTACGCACTCTAGGCAATGCATGTTTCAACAATTGGAAGTAAACTAACGTAAATATTCAAGAATTTACTTAACTAAGTTGAAAAGATTCGGTGCGATGGTATGCAACGTTGGTCTATGGTACAAAAATTGGCCTATTAGTGGATACAACGTTGGCCTATTGCTTTCCATGCACTAGAACCACTTATTATCTCATTTTTTCAATATTTCTGCTGAGGTATTATCTCTGTTTGTTCACCAATCATACTTTAAAATTACATTTTCGGAGCCAAATTTTCAAAAAACTATAAATAAATCACTTAAACTAAAGTTCTTTCTTTTTTAGTAACGAAAACAATGCAACCCGATTATTGTGTTATATTTTTAGAGTCACCGCACACAAAATCTATCTTTCTGCTCGTTCTTTCTGGTTCTTACGCAAGCAATGTTGTTGGCGTCACTTTATCGGTGTTTTTGACGTTACTTTACTGATGGGCCAAGATTTGGGTACATAGTAAAAAAAAAATGTCCTCAATATTCGGCCCACATGTAATTTGCAAAATAGTTATTATTCGTTAAAAACAAACATACAAATTCAAAATAGCATCTTTGCTCGTCGCATCAAATGTTCAGTTATTGAAAAGGCAATTCGAAATATTCCAGAATCATGCCATTTATGATCATGTGTATAGACTACCCACTAAGCTGAAGAATCATGGCGTCTGCAAAAGCTAAACAAAGTGACATTTTCACACAATTTTAATACTCCAAAGTGCTAAAATTGAAACGAAATGTTACAGTTGTTTGGCGCAAAGCTTTTCCGATTTCCAGTTCGGCGTGTCTGTTTGAGTTTTTGGTTAACGTTAAGATAGGCCAAACGAGGGGACCATGCCAACGAAGTATCCCGATACCCTACCTAGCGCCACAAGAGAGATCGAAACCAAAAGAAGCACGATGATAATCGCTGCCGCTAGATTTGGGTACACATTCCACTTGGCCTCCAATTTGGTGGTCAATGGCACTCCCACCATTCACGGTATTTAAGAGTGAAACCAAAGTCAAACAAGAATTGTGCCTCCCGGGCGCTATGTGCCGCACCGCTGACACGCCGCCGGTGCTGAAAGGCGTTCAGTGAAAGCAATCGACAGGTTCCGCTCTCGCAGTCAGTCTGCCATATGCAATGCTAAGGTGGCGTGGCGACGGCGATGGGAAGGATGATGCTGCGAAAACAGGTGCGGGTGCGTGAGTGTGTTTGTCGGTCGACCAGCTGCTGGGAGGCAAGAAAAATAAGAAACCGGGGCGTTGAAATTCTTGTTTTACAAGTTCGATTTCGGGATTGGAATGCTGGAACACGGGTCCGGGTGTTATACAGGGTTCACTTTTTTATTGATGAACTGTTGTAAATGTTGTTTGGTATCCGTTAAGGTTTTTAATGCCGTATTTGCCTTAGGCGAATCCTTTACTGATTTAGTTCAAAGCAAAAGCCATACGCCGATCTATAAACAAAGATGGTCAATTTCCAAAGGAAGACTTTCTTATTCTACTCCTCAGGGGTGGCCAGACTGATGAAGTAAAAAGGAAGTCTTTAGTACAAAAATGTGGAAATGCTCTCTTGAAACTAAGCCAAAAAGCATGATTTGCCAAAGTTGAGACAATAGATCAGAAGTTAGTAGAGGATAAAAAAAACAGAAACAATGAGAAGGAAGAAAGCAGAACAAAAAGAAAAAAACAAAAACTAACAAATAGAATAAATATAAAAACACGATTATAACGAATGAAAAAAATAGTGAAAAGAAAGAGGAAGAAGGGATAGAATGAGCATGTTAATATATATATAATACAAGAAGAAAATCAAGAAGCTGAAGGAAATATGAAAAAAATCTCTCCAAATGCACATCAGTTACAGTCAGATTCTAGGTCAGATTAGTATCATATGAGGGGCCCAGAATCAAAGGGGTGTAAGTGACCATTTTGTCGATTTTGAGGTGAGCATATCATAAAATTCTTCAGATTTCAAGCTTTCAGGAACTTTTTTAAGATTGTTTCTACAATGATTGAAAAAATTACAATAAATCAGAGAAAATTGGGTTGATTTTGAAGCTCCATACATTTTGTATGGGATAAAAAATTGGTCGAAAACTTTAAACCTCATTTACTCGAAAGTGGGTTTTTGTCACTTACACCCCTTTGCTTCTAACCCCCTCATATGGTACATATATGGCAAATACCAATCTCCAGTTACCCAAACTATCTTTTCCATTGTACGTCCATAATGAAATTATCCCAAACTTAACCCTCGAGCGATCGTGCTGTTGTATTTTGTACAACACGTTGAAAAAATCTCGCTCTTTCTACTCAGCATTAGCGTGATGCTGACGCAGGTAGTCAACCGCGCGAGTTACGGAAGGTTAAAGTTTACCCGTACCAAATTCAGACTTAATGCTCTTCTAACTATGTCAAACTTGTCATCCGCCAACTTCTTTCTCACTTCTGCAAATTCCAGCCCAAAAACCAGATCAAACTGGCTTACCCAATGTCACTAACGGAATTACCACCAACCGTAACGTGAAACGAATATTTTATTACAGGAGCTTCCCAGCGAACACTAGGATGCAATCCGGAGAGCAGCAGCAGTCAGACGGACAGACAATCAGACAAACAGAAAGTGCAACACAATCCAAACAGCGGGCAGCCCGGGCAAAGGCGGATAACAAAATGATAACAAGTTCTGTTACCTGGTTATCATTCGTTTGATAATTGAGTTTGTTATCATTTAGGTTGAATTAAGAGCGAACATAACAAAAATGAGAACTCAAATTTACTTCTCGAATACCAAAATGATAAGATGTTAAGTTATCATTGAGTTCAAGTTGATAACTAATTGTGTTATACAATATTTTGTTCAACATTATATTAGTTATCAACATGAAAAATACAGCTGATTGATAACTGGTTTTGTTATCAATTAGTTATCATTCAAAGCTATTTTATCGATCAAAACAGTAAAAATCTACTTTACCGGCATCGTCAGCAATTGGAAAAAGTTTCTTGTCAATTACAACCAATGTTTTCAACTATTGCGCCCAGGCGGGTCTCGAACCCTGATCGAGTGATTGCCGGTCGCAGCCGATAGCCCCTATACCAACGGGACTCAGTGAGAGTAAGAGTAATTTCGTACTACAGTCGCATTGAAGGTGGAAAGTGGAATCTATTTTTAGATTCAACGTTCAACAGACTCTCAGTTTTGGGAAAGTTTTGGCTTATGTGTTTGGAAACAGATAACATATTTCGTTATCATTTAGTATATTTATGTTATCGCGATAGATCAAAATTATCGATAATTGAATTTGTTATCATCTGGATATCATCAATTCTTCATTACACCAACGAAGCTAGCCATGAAAATGTTTGACAATTCTCAGGTCATTTTGACAGACCACAAACAAGCACGAAAAAGACGGATCATATATTCTACTTTATCGATCTTGTTGCCATCACTTTCATGCTCATGTTACATCTGTCAAAATGACCTGTGAATTGTCAGTCATTTTGAGGTTAGGTTCGTTGGTGTAATAAAGAATTGGCAAAGATGATAACAAAAATAACAACATGATAACACCGATAACACAGTTTATTATCAAAGTGATATCACTTTGTTATCCGCCATTGCTCGGGAGAGCTGTTATCAATCATTCAGCGGGTTTTAGTGCACGCTCTCACCTTCCTGGCACCGAAAAAAAAGCTGCCAACAACTGACTTCGTGACGCTCTGAACGCCAGGCTTGCAGGGCCATAGAACGAAGTGAGTTGACAAGAAACAAACTTTTTCCTCCCCAGTTATGAAATATGCAATATCCGTAAAACTTGTCCCAGCCAGCGTCGTCAATTGTGGCATTTGGTAACTCGTCGCCAAAGAAACGCAAGGTACTCTGGCGAGAAACAAACTGAACCCAACAATGATGGGAGCCTTGACAACGAAAAGGAACGTGGACTTAGGGGCGCAGTGTTTCATCTGAGTTAAATTTTCCGTAACTACATTTGACTGGGAGTTGAAAGGATTTTTTCCTGACTTGGAGCTTTGCTTGGAGGTTTCAGTTTTGCAGTCATTCTGTGCTTCCTTTGTTGTAGGTAGTAGTGTAGAATAGATGCACATTTTCAGGAGCAGTTATGTCTGTTTCAAGTAGGAAAGTTGTTGAAAGGCAATTTTCAAACATTTTTAAATATTTAAAAATGTTATAAAAGATAGACATTCATCAGAGGTTTAATAAATACAACCAAAGACATTTCCCAGTTAACAATTTGACGCTGTACAAACGTTTCTACATCTGTTTTAAATCAGCCTTCATTTGAACAAAAGCAGAGCACAAAAGTTACAATCCTTTATTCAGCTCCTAAACATTTGATTTTGGTGATTTTATTCAACCTTTGGCTGATTTGAGGTTCATTGGAAGGCCCATTTAAGGCTTAATATGAGCTTAATCAGTAATCAATTAAATTTATTAATTGTGTAAAAACAAAAAACATTAGTGACCCGATTTTGTCAGCCCTTTTTCATAACACACTCTTTGCACTCCTCAGCAACCTGAACAGTTTTTCAAACTTTTTATCTCTCTTTGTTCTGCATTTAAGCTGTAGTTTGACGATAAACTTGAATAAATTGATTAAAGTTTAAACGCAAGATAACAAGAGCAAAAAATTGTCGCAAAATGGGGCTGACAAAATCGGATCCTTACTGTAAAAACACTTCCGTGAGCCTATTTTTACCATAAGCTGCATCTATTTCCAGAAGAGATGTTTAGGCATGTATAAATTAATCTGTGGGAAAACTGGGAACCTCTTGATTTATAGTCACTCATCTTACACCATACACAATATCTAAACATCCCTTCTGGAAATAGATGCAGCTTATGGTAAAAATTACGGAAGTGTTTTTACAGTAAGGACCCGATTTTGTCAGCCCCATTTGGCGACAAACTTTTTGCTCTTGTTATCTTGCGGTCAAACTTTAATCAATTAATACATGTTTATCGTCAAACTACAGCTTAAATGCAGAACAAAGAATGATAAAAAGTTTGAAAAACTGTTCAGGTTGTTCGAAAACAGGAGCATTATTTTTTGTGTCTGAATAGTCAAGAACAAACGTTGAACTAAGTCTGTATTGAGGCTGAATAAGCGATGTGGACTTCACGAAAAACATGCTTGGGTCAGCTGTCAAAAACTATTTGATTAAAGGTTGAACAACAGATGATTAATTCTGCATGTTGGTGTATGTTTTAAAGCTGGTTACCCAGATGATTTAAATTCTATTCAAATTGATATACAGCCATCTATATATTGCTGATTAAAGAGGTTGAACAAGCCATACTTCAGACCAATATTCAGCTGTCATTGTGTTCAGTCATTAACACCATTAACCAGCTATTGCTAATCTTATACTCTCAATGTTCAGGTTTCATTGTTATTTGGTTTTTTCTGAAAGTTATTCGAACCGCAATTTTACTAGTTTACAGCATTTTTGAACATGGCAATCTGATAGTCATTTTGAGTGTGGGATCGTTCCCTGAGCTTAAATTTATGTCTCTGGAAATATTTCTGAAAAAAAAAAGACGCTGGAGGAATTTATATTTTTATTTAGAATTGTCTAGTCAAAATTCTTGGGAAACTACTTGAATTCTTGAAAGAATGCATGAAGGAAAATCTATAGAAATCGCTGTGAAAGTTCTGAAGGAATCCCAGGATAAATGGCTGAAAAAATCCTGAAGGAGTACCTACGGGAAATGTTTGGGAAACTCTCGATGGAATTCCTAGAATCTCTCGATTTTTCCCATAATTTGAGGATAACGAGGGATTCCCATAACAAAATTCACGGAGCATTTTCGGAAAGGACTCCTGATAGAATCCATAAACGTTTTCCTGAAGGAACCCTGAAGAAACATCTGGATTTTTTTTTAAAGAAACTCCTATAGAAATTGCTCGGAAATAATTTCTGTATGAATTTCTGAAAAAAAAATCCGTGGAAGTTTTTTAAAGGTGCCTTGAAATTAATCAAAAAAATACATTCCTATCTGAATATCTGCACGAATCTCTGGAGAAATCAGTGAAAGAAAATATAAAAGAATATGTTGAGGCATTTTTGACGAAGCTTCTAAAGAAATCCTTGCAACAAATCCTGAAGACATTCATTCGAAAATTTCTAATCTAGTCCCTTGAGAAAATCTTAGAAAAGGTATTTCTTTATTGATTCCTGTAGGGTTTTCTTAGCAGTGAAAATATTGCTGAGGGAATCTTAGGAAGATCTTTCAGGAAGATATCTGAATTGTGGGGTTTCCAAAAGAATCCATGGATGACATCGTGAGACAATCTGTCAAAGGCTCTCCAAAGTAATCCTTATAGATTTTTTTCAAGAAATCCAGAAAAATATATGAAGGAAGGGAAAAGCTTTCTGACGCAATCAACAAATCATTTTTCAAAAGAATCCCTCGAAAAATGTTTGATGGAAATCCTGGAGGAATTTTTGAACGCATTATTGGAGAAAATGTGCAAGTCAATCCTTGAAACATATTTTAAATGAATCTCTGTTGATTTTCTGAAAGAACCCTTGAAAGATTTTCATTAAGAGATTAAGAGATCCTGAGATCCATGGAAGACTTTCTAAGGAATATTTGAGAAACTCTTAGACTTATTTCTTTAAAAAAAATCTTTGGAAAATGTTTGGAAAGTTTGTTTGGAGATTTTTCATAAATCCATAGAGAATTTCCCACAGGAATTCATGGCGGACGTTCTTGAGCAATCTATGGAATGTTTTCTAAAGAAATTTTTGAGATATTTCCAGAACACTCTTTAGTTTTTGAAGTAATTTTTACAAGTACCCCTCGAAAAATTTCTGAATATGGAATTTTTTGAATTACCATTGGAGAAAATATCCCAGTGAATTCTTGAAAAATATTTTGAAAGAATCCCTGAAGAATTTTCTGAAGAAATTCCTGAAAATTTTCCTGTAGAACTTCTACAGATTATTTTAAGGAAACCGTGTGGAATTTTACATTGACACACTTGAAAAAGAAAATATTTGAGAAACTCTTGGACTTGTGACTGAAACAATCTCTGGAAAATTTTCCTAAAGCAGCTCTGGAGGTTTGTTTAAACGAATCCATAAAGGATTTCCATTGAGTTATTGTTTTATTAAAGTGAAAAGGTTTTTCGCATTCTGCACTTCAGGGAGTATGTATGTACTTATCACAATGTAGTTGTATTGCAAAGATCAGTGGTTCTCAATTTGAGTTCACGTGCCAGAAGAATAGTTCAAGTTCCGAAAATGCTAGGAAGAAGATCAAATGTTTTACAAATTGATCACCTCAAGGATCAGTATTTCTGATATAGATATGTTGAAAAATCACTGGTTTCCAATCCATGGTCACGGGCCACGTGAATATCTCAAGAACCGAAAGTGCTAGGAAGAAGAGCAAATGTTTTACGGATTGATCATCTCAAGGATCAGTATCTCTTATATGGATATGTTGAAAAATCAGTGGTTTGCAATCTGTGGTCACGGGCCACGTGAATATCTCAAGAATCAAAAGTGATAGAAGGAAGAGCTTTTTTGTACGGGAAGTTTCCTAAACCAGATCTTTGATCTCATCTCATCTTTCATATCATCTCGCATCTCATCTTTCATCTCGCATCTTTCATCTCGTATCATCTCTCATCTCATCTATCATCTCTCATCTCATCTCTCATCTCATCTCTCATCTCATCTCTCATCTCATCTCTCATCTCATCTCTCATCTCATCTCTCATCTCATCTCTCATCTCATCTCTCATCTCATCTCTCATCTCATCTCTCATCTCATCTCTCATCTCATCTCTCATCTCATCTCTCATCTCATCTCTCATCTCATCTCTCATCTCATCTCTCATCTCATCTCTCATCTCATCTCTCATCTCATCTCTCATCTCATCTCATCTCTCATCTCATCTCATCTCTCATCTCATCTCTCATCTCATCTCTCATCTCATCTCTCATCTCATCTCTCATCTCATCTCTCATCTCTCATCTCATCTCTCATCTCATCTCTCATCTCATCTCTCATCTCATCTCTCATCTCATCTCTCATCTCATCTCTCATCTCATCTCTCATCTCATCTCTCATCTCATCTCTCATCTCATCTCTCATCTCATCTCTCATCTCATCTCTCATCTCATCTCTCATCTCATCTCTCATCTCATCTCTCATCTCATCTCTCATCTCATCTCTCATCTCTCATCTCATCCCATCTCTCATCTCATCTCTCATCTCATCTCTCATCTCATCTCTCATCTCTCATCTCATCTCTCATCTCATCTCTCATCTCATCTCTCATCTCATCTCTCATCTCATCTCTCATCTCATCTCTCATCTCATCTCTCATCTCATCTCTCATCTCATCTCTCATCTCATCTGTCATCTCATCTCTCATCTCATCTCTCATCTCATCTCTCATCTCATCTCTTATCTCATCTCTCATCTCATCTCTCATCTCATCTCTCATCTGCATGAACAAAGGCAAAACGAAGGCAAAACGACACAAAACATATAGGGGAACTTACGTATTCTCGGTAGTTTTGTTCTCTTCGTCATGGGGTTTTTTTGAAACCTATAGGTCTCAGAGTTGACCTCAAATCCTTCCCAACCAAGCTAAGATATATGCCCAAATTTCAGGCAATTCGGCCCACAAAAACCCCCCATGACGAAGAAAACAAACCTGCCGATAATACCCATCGTCACCCTATGTGCCTTGTTATCCAGATGGAAAACAACTTCTGATCACAGGATGACGAGGTTTCATTAATTGGCTTGAGTCTATCAGTCATTCTGGAATTGTATTTTAGTTGGCGGTATGCCCTTTAGTTCACAGTAGTTGTTACTGTGTCCATAGCTTGATTTCGTCTAGGAAAACTAATCCTAATCGGGCATCCCGTTTCGGGTTTCATCACTAGAGTTCTATGACTTGAAGTCTGTGCCAGGGAAAGGTCTAGTACTTAATCGCGGCCCGAAATAAGATTGCGCACTTCATGGGCCTGTATTCTACCAGAACCTTATAAATGTTAATTAGTACAAGGAGAATATTTACAAGTTAAAATTCAACATGTAACACAAAGAACGCACGAATATTAAACTTCGAACAATGAATATATTAAACAATTACTCTGTCTTATTGATGTAACAAATATTTACATATACCCGTAACATGCAATGGAATTTTGAGCATTTATGACTATGAAAAACTTTCGACTTAACTTTAAATTCTTGACATGAAAGAAAATTATAAGGATAAGATTATTTTTCAAATATAATAAAAAAATATCCAAAACTTCAACATCGTTTCAAAATTCTAGATGGTAATTAGAGTAAAGTGGGGCAAAAGTTCGCGTGGGGCAAGAGTTTCTTTTGAATTTTTTGAGCTCAATTCAAATCATTTCTTTCGGGTGTCAAGGTTGTTCGAAGCCTTTTAGAAAAAGGGTCTTTCACTCCAAAAATTATGGAAATTGATCAATATTTCGAAAAGTTATGATAAAATTTGGTTTTTGATCAAAAAATTGTAACATGCCATCGTCCTTCCAACGCATGAAATGGAATTGTAATGGAATCGAATTCGATATTTTATTTTGGGGCGTAACTAGGTATATTTTGAAGATGCCTTAGCATGTATAACTTTTTGCAAAAAAGATTTAGAAATCATATTTTACACATAGTGGGACAAAAGTTCGAATTGTGGGGCAAAAGTTCGAGTCATGTGGCAACTTAGGATAAAAACCTTAAATTGTGCAAAATGTACATATTATCTCTAAGAGTGATGGAATTAGTGAGACAATACGATCAAAGTTGAAAAAAATGTTGTTTTATCTGGATTTGGCGGAAAACTACTAATTTTCAATGTATTAAACTTAACCCTGATTTGGGTAAAATCCAGATCGAACTTTAAAGTGTATTCCAGTTCCAACATCAAAAATTAAGTTGTTTCAGATTATCATATTACCAAAGTGTCAAAATAGTGTGCTACGGTTAGCGAAATTCCACAAACACTAGATTCGAACTTTTGCCCCAGTGGTGGGGCAAAAGTTCATATAAGACACACACATGCAAAAAGTGTTGTAACTCAAAATTTATAAGACATTTGGCGTGACTTTGTTCAGCAAAATTTTAGCTCATGGATGGTAGAATCACCACACGGTATTCATTTATTTTTATCTGCTTCGATTTTTTGAAAAAAGTTGAATTTTCAACTAAGGTCGAACTTTTGCCCCACCTTACTCTAAAGTTAATTTAAATTCCCGCTTATTGACTTGAAATTAAATTGATTGAAAAAATGGGAGAACCTTCCGCAACTCGCGCAGTTGGTTTCTACCGCCAGCAGCACGTAAATAGTACAAACATCGAGATTTTTTCAACGTGTTGTACAAAACACAACAGAGCGACTGCTCGAGATTTAAAAATAGATCAATTTTCTTAAAACCCGTAAAAAATGTAAAATGGATCAACTTACAGTGAAAGCTTGAAAATATTTGAGGCACTTTTCGAAAAGCTACAGTTAGCTGAACATTTTTTGGAAAGTGACAACTTTGTCGGCAAAAGATTATTGCAACCATAGAAAATGGCAAATGCTCCATAGAAAATTCCATAAAATGTTCCATAAAGAATGAATAAATGTACCATAAAAATGTGCAATGATGCCCATAAATAATAGAAAACGTTCCATACTGTTTAGATAATGCACCAGTAAAACATGAAATTTTCTTATTGAAAGTAAAATTTTTCACCAATATATAAATCTGATATGCTCCATAATAAAATGCAAATGTTCCATAATAAATAAGAAACGATCCATAAAAATAAATTTGTACCCATGGAAATTTGAATATTCTTCCATAGAAAAAGTGAATTGCACCATAAGAAATTAAAATTGTACCATAGAAAATAGATAAATGCACCATAAAATTAACAAACTGTTCCATAAACAATTGAAAATTCTCCACAACTTCGAACTTCTGCACCACTGAAGTAGTGCAATGAGAAGTAGTATTGAATAACCGAATTTAAATTATGACAATTATGGACACTATGAACAATTTTCATTTTTTTATGGAGCAATTCATATTTTATATGGTGCAGTTTTATAATATTTTTTGGAGCATTTATCTAATTTCTATGGTGCAACTTTTATTTCTAATGGGGCAATTTGATTTTTCTATGGAGCAATATTCAATTTTCTATGGGTACAATTTCCATTTTTTATGGAGCATTTCTAATTCATTATGGAGCATTTATATTTTATTGTGGTGCATTTCTGATTTATTTATTTATTTATTTATTTATCTGCACTTCTAGTAAGTGAATTTCATGTTTTACCGGTACGTCGTCTATAAAGTATGAAACGTTTCCATTTAATTATGGGTAACATTGCATATTTTCTATGGAGCGTTTCTTGCTTCTTATGGGTGCAATAAATAGGCTGCCAAATTTTGCCTGTCTATCTCCTATATTGACATCAAAATGGTACTGTGTACCCTATTGAGACGTATCTGAAGTATTCTAGAGATCAGAAGATTGCAAAGTCAAATTGCCGAATCTAATAACTTTCTAGAATAATTCACACAACGGTCATAGTTCGATTATTTTTGGAATTCGATACTTTAATCGGATCATTATGTTTGTATATTGTGATCAAATAATATGATTGGCATTAACTGTAGACATTCATTAATTGAAATCCAAACGAGTAGATTGCAATTCATATAGCGACTGTCTAAATCGACAACGAACAAAGCCCAAAAGATCCGCTTTCATCTCCAACAATAGCAATCAACCGATTTGGAAATCAAAAGAACAGCTACCGATGAAAAATTTGCATGCTACTTAGCATAACAAGCAATTATCACATCTGGCTCTAGAGTCTCCGGTTGGTCCGATCGTCTAGTCGCTTCAGTAACTCCTCAATCCATCATCTTGCCGCATCCCTGGACCTCAAACCGGTCTGTTGCTGTGCTCTCCCGGAGTCCCGTCGAACAAATCGAGAGTTAATTGAAAATAAAATACCTACCTCTTCGTTCCAGTACTACTGGCAGATAAGTTAGTGGCTGGTCCAGCGGGAACCGGTTCCACACACGTATCGACGACGATTGTGTCTTGCACTGGATTCATTTTGCCCCCCGATGTTTTGTTACTCGCTTCTGCACAAATGGGAACTATTTATGGCATCGTGGACTTTCTCCCAGGGATGCTCTACTGGATTGAACCAACTATCGATTACCAGTAGATATATTACAAATCGAGCATCTAAATCGAATGCACTAACGAATGCTATCTCCATCGAATCGTCACGCTCTTCCCGTCGTTAAAATCTTTAATCCAGATTAACTTCCCGCAAGACTTCCTTCCGAGGAAAGCCACGACGACGTGATAAAATTCCCTTCGTCCCGGGCAGCCAGCGCGCTCATGTCCGAGCCGTTTCGGGCTTTTATTGCACATTCCGGAAGTGGATGGTCCACTTCAAAGTTCGTTGAACGATCCTTCTTCTTGCTAAATAAGCCCGGGCAAAGCAAAGAGGCGACAAGAAGCAACTCTTAAACATGATTCTTTCGTTGCGCGCTCCACACGCTTCACCGTTTGACGGCGGGATCCGGCTAAGCACAAAACGCCACGGTATAGAAGGCACATAGAATGTGGCCGGGGATAGCAATGGGACGATAAAAACCAACGAGAGCGAAAGGAAGTCTCCGGTCCGGACTGGAGCGTGCCTGCCTGGCGGTCGACGGAGGTTGCTTTGCTGGTGTAAAATTGTAGCACAAAGAAGCCAAAACCGGACGACAGCCCCTGGTAGGTATCAAAGAATCCAGAAAGAGCGACGCAAAACATACATTAGCAGTTTAAGTTGAATGAGACATAGTACTAGAAGCGGGTTTAAAAAACTATGGTTCTTAAGTTTAACTGAGAGAAATGACAAAGGGATCACTCTGAAAAGAGGAGAACGAGTTTTTACCGGCTCTAGGTATTCAGTGGATCTCGAAGTAAAAGTTCAGAACAGAAAATGACCACATTATTGTTGTCCGACAAACTCTTTATGGTCAAACCAGTGCAGTGGTTGGCCTGCAACCTTGTTTTAATTGAGTAGCATCAGGTTTTGATTTTCACCGTTCCAGGAAAACCATTATTGTCATTTTTTTAAATTTTTGCTTCGGCTAACCAAGCCAAGTGGAATTACAACGTTTTATTGCTACGACATTCATGCACCAACAGAAACACGTGTTTGATGGACAAATTGAGTTTTGAATTATGAAAAGAAATACACGTGCTCCGGAAGGAATCGAACCCACGACTCCCAATTCCCTGGGCACTGTTGTCCTTCTGACTTCAGCTAAGGAGGTACGTCTCGAGCGTCAGTTCACCAAGGAGGTGCGGCTCAAACAGCGTATGTTCTGGCATCCAGCGGCTGAGAATGAAATGCTCCTCCATTGGAAGGTATACCTAAGGTGGCAGCCCCACCACGGTGGATAGGGGACCTTAGGCCAACAACCTACTGTTTCCGAAACCAAAAAACCGTTATAGAAACCGAAAATATAAGATTACGAACTTTTCAACGGCAACGCCTTTTAGCGCGAAACAACGGACAAGAATTGGAGCTTGGAATGTATTAACCCTAGCCCAGCAGGGTAAACTGGCACAACTAGCCAATGAGGCATGCCGTGTGAAGCTTCAGATCCTAGGACTGACCGAAGTTCGTTGGCCGAACTTTGGAGAACACAGGTTGGTATCGGGTCAAATAATGCTATACTCTAGCCTTCAAGGTGAACACGCTCCTCGCCACCGTGGAGTTGGTTTCCTGCTCAGCGCTCACATCCACGCAGCGCTCATGATGCTACCGACCTTGAGAGGGCCGCTCTAACCTTCTCGCACGTGCTGTTATATGCTATTGACAGACACGTCCTCAAACGAGTGCATCAACAATGCTCGGGCCCTCCGTGGTGCTCCAGGAAACTGAAAAAGTCGAAGACCATCAAAAGAGCTGCCTTGCGACAATTCACAAAACATCGTACGTTTTCCCTGAAGTATCACCACCGACGAACCGACGTGACAGCTAGAACAAAAAAATTCAAATTTATTGTCTGCGGCGCCATGATAAAAAATAGCCGAACACTACCGCCACCTCTATAACGGTCTATAACGTCTGCGCTGATTTGACAGTTAAGGGTTCGCTCGCATGGCTGGACGGCCGTTAAATTGAGGGGGGACAGATTTGAAACAGACGAATTTCGCACCAACTCGTCTTCGGGGTTGGCAGCACCTCCTCAGAATGTTATGAAATTTTGTAGGTTTCAAGACTTTACCTTTTCAAGCAACTTTGCGTATTTTGTTTTTTCAAAATTATCCTAGACTAACATTTAAAAAGAGTCGAAGTTCTTTAACCGTTTTTTTTTCACAAAAAATAACTCGAATATGATAAGATGTACAAAAATGTGATGTATGGGTGACATTTAGAGAATTGTCCAAGCTTTCATGAAAAAATATTTAAAAAATTCTAAATACATTCTTACACGCTAAAAAATATATTTTTAAAATTAAAAGTCAATTTACAGAAAATGCCCACTTTTTTATGTTTTGAATTTTTTTTCCAAGAAAGTCAATATTGTTGCCTAACTTTCCTCCATACATTACAAGATGGGCACTTTTAAGGAAAAAAGTTTTTCTAACAAAAACTTTTTCATGTTAGTTTTTTTAGCGTGTTGCACATTAGCCGTTTTTTTTCACAAAAAATATAACTCGAATATGATAAGTTCTACAAAAAAGTGATGTATGGGGGACTTTTAGGGAATTGTCCAAGCTTTCAAGAAAACATATTTAAAAAATATAAAAAAATGTTTTACACGCTAAAAAATATCTTTTCAAAATTAAAAGTCAATTTACAGAAAAATCCCACTTTTTTCTGTTTTGAATTTTTTTCCCAAGAAAGACAATATAGTTGCCTAACTTTCCTCCATACATCACAAGATGGGCACTTTCAAGGAAAAAAAAAATTTCTAAAAAAAACTTTTTCATTTAATTTTTTTTTGCGTGTTGTGCATTAACTCGTACAGTAATGTATCCAGAATCCTAATGACAATCCATTAAAACTTAATGGGCTCAACTACTTTTTCAATATCTTAACGTGCTTGACATTGAAAACGTGCTTGATATTGGAAAGGGCTCAAGACAAATTTGCTTTTAGGGTTTTATATCAATGAAAACGCTTGTGTATTGATGAAATATGTACCTATGTATATGTGTATTCAATTATTTTCTTTTCTACAATATATACATCCTTCTTTTATACATTCTATTGTAACGTTTTTTGAATATTAGATCTTTAGTCTATCTGAAACAAAGTAAACTTTTTTGGATTATCTTTTGAATTCGAAAACTTCTTCGCTTCAATTTGATTTTCAGAAATTGGCACAAATGAATGAAATTGTTGTGTACCAGGTATTGTTTTTACGTGACTGTATGTGTATAGTTCTTCAAGTTCGTCCGTCATTTTTGCATATTGTTCATTTGAAATAAAGCAGAAATTCAATTTTGTTATATGTATTTCTGACTGTTTAACTGCCCAGTCATACAGTTCTCGAGGAGTTGTGATTGTGTTTCCATAATCTCGAGCAAGACTTGCTCGTTTTGCCATTCGCTTGAGAGTACCTCCAACAGCGTCACATGGACCTCTGCCATGTGAAGTTGCGAAGAAGTGCCATTCTGCTTCCAATCCATAATTGGACCGAAAACTACACAAACTGGCAATTTTTTTTTGTTCTTATAATGAGCTGCTGCTCCATCTGACATGAAAGTAATTTTTGAGAAATCAATCGATTGTTTAATGAAATCCAGCAGTTTTGATATAAATAACTGAACTGCTGTTGTATCGTGTGTAAGTACTTCAGATATTATTATTAAGCTCAAGTTTTCCAACTTATTTTCTTTTCTGTAGTACACTTCAAAGGGGTGAATGGTAGCTTGAGAATGATTCCAATGGTAACCTTGAGCTGAATTTTGAATGATAAATGAATAATTTTCTGAAAAGTCACAAATTGTTAATACTTCAACCTGTTTAAGAGATTCTTTTTTATCCCGCAAAAATGAGGATTGTTCTTTATAAATGAAATCATGAGTTATAAGCGTATCAACTTTTTCTACAAAATACGGAACAAACTCGTCTATAGTCTTAGTAATAGTTTCCAAATTGCATCGATCAGTGGTTAGCCATTGTTGAAATAAAACCGATTCTTTATCATTCGCTTCTAATAATGATGTTAGTTCACTGGTTCTAGGCACACAATAATACAATTTCAGCAAACATAATGCTGTTTTAAGCATTCAGATATCAAAACAAGCTGAGAAACAGGTTCTATTCCAGTTGGGATGTAACGCCAAGAAAAAGAAGGCACCCAATCAAACAAAGTTGTAATGCCCATTGAGTGTTATTAAATGGGTATAAGGATTCTTGATACATCCTGTACGAGTTAATGCGCAACACGCTAAAAAAAATAACATGAAAATTTTTTTGTTAGAAAAACTTTTTTTCCTTAAAAGTGCCCATCTTGTGATGTATGGAGGAAAGTTAGGCAACAATATTGACTTTCTTGGAAAAAAAATTTCAAAACATAAAAAAGTGGGCATTTTCTGTAAATTGACTTTTAATTTTAAAAATATATTTTTAGCATGTAAAAATGTATTAAGAATTTTAGCTTGGACAATTCTCTAAAAGTCCCCTTTACAACACTTTTCTGTAGGTCTTGTCATTTTTGAGTTACATCGATTTTAAAAAATTCTTCGAAAAAAAGTTAGGCCCTCTTCAAATGTTACTCTTGAAAATTTTCGAAAATTTAAGTATGCAAAGTTGCTTATAAAAACCTAGTCTTTATGCCCACCAAGTTTCATTCGATTCTGAGAGGGTGTTGCCAACCACTGGTCGAGTTGGCGCGAAATTCGTCAACACAATTGTCACGTCGGTTCGTCGGTGGTATCACTACCAAAGGCTCAATTACGAGTATAAGCGAGCGAGTCGACAATGCTTTTCCCGATATCATCATGCAATCCAGAGGAAACTGAAACTCAATCTTAAATTGTTTTGGCGGCATGTAAATCAACAACGCAAGGATAGCGGTCTCCCTTCTTCTATGAAGTGGAACGGTGAAGTTGCTTCTACTACCCAAGATATTTGTCGCATGTTCTCGAACAAGTTCGCTGGCATATTCTCAAATGAAAACATAACGGACGACCACATTTCTCTTGCTGCTAACAACGTCCCTGCTTACGGTGGAACATTGGGCGCTTTTGATATCAGTGCTGAGATGATTTCTACTGCCGCTTCGCAGCTGAAACAATCCTTTAGTCCTGGGCCGGATGGCGTCCCGTCAGCTCTACTAAAGAGGCACATTTCTAGCCTGCTAACACCGTTGCTTTTCCTGTTCCAAACATCTATCTCCCGCGGCACTTTTCCGTCCTGCTGGAAAATAGTTTACGTGTTCCCCGTTCATAAAAAAGGGAGTAAGCGAGACATTGATAACTACCGAAGGATCACAAATTTGAGTGCTGTTTCTAAGCTATTTGAACTGATTATAATGAAACCGCTGCTTTCCCCCTGCAAACACTACTTGAGTGATGACTAACACGGTTTCATGACCGGGCGTTCAACCACTACCAACCTTCTGTGTCTCACTTCTTACGTCATGCAAACCATTAGAGAGGGGTTACAAACCGACGTCATCTACACAGATCCATCCGCAGCCTTCGACAAATTGAACCATGATATCGCTATTGCAAAACTTCAAAGACTTGGGGTGGGAGGATGTCTCCTAGATTGGTTTCGATCCTACCTTTCTGATCGCCAACTGATAGTCACCCTCGGCGACGTGCCCTCCAGGAAATTTCCTGCGACATCGGGCATCCCTCAGGGAAGCCACTTAGGACCTCTCATCTTTCTGCTATACTTCAACGACGTGAACTCGGTGCTCGAAGGACCTCGCTTGTCATATGCTGACGATCTCAAAATGTTCCTGCGAATCCGCTCGATCCATGACTGCCACTCTTTGCAAGAACAACTGCACACCTTTGCAAACTGGTGCAGCACGAATCGTATACATAGTAGTTAATCCGGCTAAATGCTCAACGATCACATTTTCCCGGAGGAAGAAACCAATCCGCTTTGACTACAAACTTGCAGGCACAACCATCGAACGCGCTACTCAGGTGAAGGATTTGGGAGTTGTTCTGGATTCCCAGCTGACGTACAAACTACACATTTCCTATGTTGTGAACAAGGCATCTAGCGCATTAGGTTTGATTTTTCGAATAACGAAAGACTTTAAAGACATTTACTGCCTTAAGTCTTTGTACTGCTCCCTGGTTCGTCCGATTCTGGATTACTGTTCAGTTGTTTGGAATCCATATTACAACAATTCAGCTGAAAGAATCGAATCCATCCAACGACGCTTCCTACGATATGCGTTACGCAGGTTACCTTGGCTAAACCCTTTGCGTCTGCCAAGCTACGAAAGCCGCTGCCGACTGATTAATCTGGAACCGCTTCGAATTCGCAGAGATACGTCAAGAGCACTGCTCGTGGCAGATTTGTTGCAAAGCCGAATTGACTGCAGCGCTATTTTTGAGCAGATCGATCTTTACGTTCAACCTCGGGCGCTACGGAACAACAGTACACTCAGAATACCATTCCGTCGATCGGACTACAGCTCGAACGACGGGATTGTGGGTATGCATAGGTTATTCAACCAAGTATCCTAGAGGATCTTCTCCTGAGAAGATTGACGCAACTCTCCCATGGCAGCAAGCAGGATTCCGTGTTGGGCGATCCTGTGTGGACCATATTGTCACGCTCCATCCATATCATTCTGGAGCAAATCAATGAATTCCAAGAGTCTCTCTACCTGGTGTCCATTGATTACGAAAAAGCTTTCGACCGTCTCAATCACGGAAACATGTGGGAATCCCTCAGGCGCAAGGGTCTTCCTGAGAAAATCATCGGCCTCATTGAAGCACAGTACAGGGCATTTTCGTGCAGAGTTCTGCTCAACGGTGTTTTGTCCAATCCCATCCGGGTCGTTGCTGGATGAGGCAAGGGCTATCACCGCTACTGTTCCTCATCGTATTCGACGAGATCCTGGTTAGTGCGATTGGCCGTGAACCAAATCGTGGATTGCTGCGGCAGCTCATTACCATGGAGTACCGAAATGACTTCGAACTGACTGATGACGTTGCTCTCCTAGCACAACGGCGCTCTGATATGTAGAGCAAGCTCGATGATCTTGCCAATCGCTCCTCAGCGGCAGTTCTTACCATCAACGTCAACAAGACCAAATCGTTGTATGTAAACACGATCAAACCTTCCAGCTTTAATGTGGCTTGGCAATCCGTGGAGAATGTTGAAAGCTTCCAATAACTTGGTAGCCAAATGACGGTCGATGGCGGCACTAAGATCGATATAGATGCACGGATCAAGAAGGCGAGGGCTGCTTTTGCGAGTTTAAGACATGTATGGAAAAACGATGACGAAAAGTCGACGCACCAAAATCCGAATTTTCAACTCGACCCTGAAAGCTGTGCTGCTATACGCCAGTGAAACCTGGTGTGTATCAGCGGAGAACACTCAACGGCTACAATACAGGGTGCGGCAGGAAAAAATGCGAAAAGTTCAAGGCACTATTACACGCTAAATATGGGATATATATGACTATTTTTTCATGACAGTGTATCAGTCAATGTCTATATTCTAGCACTGAAAAATAAAAATGAACACATTTGATGTTTAACATGTGATAATGTAGGCCTAATTAGCGGATATCAATAAACTGCGCGCCCAATGGTCAATCAACAAAATGACTATAACAGTAACAAAATTAGCTCAAATTCGATGAACAATCAGACCACACTGATCCAGAGCCATGTAGTTTCACATAGCAGATGAAATAAGTACATATATTTGATGATATTGTAGAGAAAATCAAAAAATTTGTTTTATCAGATGCGAAATTTAGCGACCTGTGCGATTTTTTGCGGTTTGAAAATTCTGGTTGTCTTCATCTTCAGGCGCCTCCCTGTAAAGGTTAGTGACCAAAATGGGAAATTTTTTAATTAACTTTTCAGAAAACTAGCCTATTATAGATCATGGAACGTTGAAACATAGATTGGTTAATGTCAAATGGACGAAAATGAGGTTTGAAGTTGAAAAACACTTTCGCATTTTTTCCTGCCGCATACTGTAGATGCCTGCGGTGCATGGTGCCCCCATAATTGGATCTCCAATACAACATGGAGCTCCATCGTCAATGTCATCAAATGCCGATAGCGACAGAAATTCGGGAGCGAAGGTGGAGGTGGGTCGGTCACACTCTACGCAGGGGCGGAAACGAAATCTGCAAGCAAGCATTAGATTGGAACCCAGCAGGACATCGCATCAGAGGCAGATCCAGAGGCTCCTGGCGGGGCAGCCTCAACAACGAAATCAAGCAAGTTGACAGACATTTGACCTGGTCACAGGTCAAGGCAATGACTGGCAATCGCCCAGGATGGAGATCTTGTAATTGGGCCCTCTGCACCACCGTGGGTGCCCAGGACTGAAAGTAAGTAAGTGGAGAAGAACATACCTCTGGAGCCGATCTACTGATACCTGAATCCATCTGATGTATATAAATGCTGTACTGCCTCAGTAAGGACTGTTCATTTTATAAAACGGACAACTTGCTTGTGCGATATCTTTTTTATTTTTCGGTATAATCATTATCAGTTTTTTGCATAATTTTCTATAGCTATTCTCGAATGTAGGAAAAATATAACATTAGGCAAAATGTTCTTTATTGTGTAACTGAAGCGGTTTTTGTAAAACATAAATAAAAACCTATTTCTCAAAATTCGACATAACTTTCCACATACTTAACATGCACATTTTCAAGAAGTTTTCAATGTATTGGAATCTTATACTATTCTACCAAAGGTTAAGCTTAATAGTTGGGCAGTAATAATACACCAATAATTCTCCAGCTTGATATAGTAAGTTGCCTTGTTTTCATAGAAATTATTAAAAAATGTTCATTTAAGTCCTGTGTTGCAATAGCATCACCGATTCAGCTGAAAATTTGTCCAGAGTAGTAGAATATTGCTCTCTGAATGATACGGAAGAAAAATTTACTTTAAATTGCATTTTTCATCAAAAATTTAACTCATAAAGATGGTCATATTAAAATAATTCATGTATTTTGCT